>NC_134487.1:78171030-78471030 GCF_040206685.1 Ascaphus truei | reverse complement strand
CTTCCTGATATCACTTATTAATAATACTGGCACAAGTGATTGTAACACATGGGGCTCTATGTGCGTGTGACCTGACATAGTTGCATTTAATTATTTTTCTGTCTGAAAAGCAACATAGTTATGTAATGTATTTCTACTTTTAGAATTTGGCACATACTAGTATTTTGTGCTAAAAAAAAAAAAAAAAAGACTTGCGTCACCTTTAAAGTGACGTAGAAAACCAACACAGAAAACCATCAACAAAAGTTGCACAAGCTGCACATTCCTTAATACACAGACCTGCGGCCATACAGATGTTACTATGCCCTAACTCCTCCCACTCACTCCATCAATTCCTCATCTCGTCACAGGCAGACGCAGATGTCCTCAAAAATGACGGAAGCAAGATTAATACAGACGCGCCTGTGCAGGTTGCAACAAAATAATGACTTTGCGCTGGAATTTGTCATTTGATACATAGAGCCCAAATTCTCCAAAAGATTACAAACTACTTATATTCATTTTGGTTTGAATATACTGTACCTGTTTTCCAATCTGAACCCCAGTTACATATGCAAGTGTTTATTCATCGATTTAAATTGAAACCTCACTACGGTGAACAATGCGGCGGTTTAAAGGTCACACATTACGTGGGCCAATTGAAAGTCACGATGACTTCCTATGACGTTGTGACCTGCATGAAGAACTGGGACACTTTCCAAGGAAAGTATCTTGAGAAGCAGATGGTCGCCAGAGATGAAATGAACGTGGTTCAGCTCTAGAGAAACCTTGCTTCTCACTTGGGGCGAGGGGAATTGTTGTTCTCCATGAAATGCTCCTTTAACATTACTCAAGAAAGACGTTAAAAAGTCCTGCGTAATTATTAAGGCCATGCACTGTACATGAACTTTCGTATATAGAGGGAATGTAGGCTCGTCTTCTACAGTATACTGGTAACATATTAAACTTTTCACCAATAAGTTAAAACTGTGACCTTTAAACATATCAGCCTTTTACATTAATTTGTATATGATGTAAGCAGTTATGACACAACACACTCCAGTAGAAGTTCATCAACATACTTTTAGTCTGAATTAAAGGTCAACAATGTATAAACCGTGCATTTAACTATTAGAAAAAACCTAATTGCTTTTATCCAATGGCAGCTGTCCTGGCTTGTTAAAATAAGTGGCTGCTAAAAAGTCAAATTTGTACCCAAAACTAAACAATCAAAAATGTTCAGATGACTTAATTTTAAAATGATCTATATTGACTTTCTGATGTAAAGTTACTATAACTTGGAATAATTCAACAATGTTTCATATTTCAACATATTGAAAACTGCTTCAACTCAATCCAAAATGAAAGGTGCAGTGCTGCCTATTGTACATTTGCTAACGCAGACCACTATGAGATGCACAGTGTACATGTATTCCTTCATCAAAAACAAGATTTACTTTTTAAGTCGGATAAATCTGTGGACACTAAATATAGAATCTAAATATGACTACTGGACTACTCTAGCCGACTGAGTAATTGTACACGTGAATAGCTCAAATTGTTCACCTTGCTTGGTTTTGTTTAATACAGTAGTATCTTATTTCACAGTACTCTACCACAGGTACAAAGTGTGGTAGATTCCCAAAGTACTCCCAAATACACAACCAAATGCTTCATCAATTATCTGAAGGAATTACAAGCTCAATGTAATTGAAACACAGCCAGAGAGTTCCAACACTTTCATTCCAGGCACATAAGCAAAAGTAAAAAAAAAAAAAAAAAGGATAATGTTTACATAGGTTCAGCAGAGTTACAATAACTAATCAAATGAATAAAATACAATGATAAATATGTGCACATACCCTCAGATAGTGTTATTTACTGCTGAAACGGAAAGCCTGTATTGCTTTTTTTGCTTATATGGGTGCTTTGCCGCTTTATGTGTATGTGTATAAATAATATAAATATTTGAAAAAAAGGCAGAAAAACTCAGCGCTAATCTATATCCATAGTGATAACATATGTGTAATATGTGTATGTACACAGTGTATATTGAGTGATAATAAATGTAATAACGTATATTTCTTGGTACACCCATTAGAAAGTGGCTAATCATAATAAGTTGCACAATGCAATGAAATCCTACAAGGAAGAACACATAAAAGAAAATAAATAGTCCAAAAACGAGTCTCATGGATCCAAACGTTCAAATATATACAATGGCAAAAAAAAGTTTGTGAGCCCCAATAATAATAACAGAAATACCATGTTTTTTCCATAATAACCTTTTTGAATCAAAGTCAGTCTTTTTTTTTGTTTCAATCTTTTATTGTTTTTTTTTAAGGTTTTACAAATTCACATTTTGATGTATATTATGTCTACAGAAAGTACGATGAGAAAATACATAACATCAGGCATATTCGTATATTTATAGGACAGTCCTAATAAGACATTAGCTACGATTTTAACTTCTGTTATACAGTAATAGAGAATGTCTTATGCGTCTATTAATTACATACATGGCAAAATTAGTGTTTCAACCCTTTGAGATAGGTTAAATGACAGGAGAAGAGCAGAGGGAGAAGAAGAGAGCAGAGATTGGGGGGTGGGGGGAACTAGTAGGGGGAGAGGGAAAAGGGCATAATGAAAACTTTCTAATTTAGGTGCCAAGGTCCCCAAATGTTGTCGAATTGTTCTAGATTTTGGTTTAGTTGGGCTGAAAGTTTCTCCATCAATCTGACCTTGTTTATTCTTTTGATCACCGTGCATCTAGACGGGGCATTCATTTTTTTCCAGGCCGCCGCTATAGAGCAGCGTGCTGCTGTCAGAATAAAGGAGATTCATTTTTTTAATGGATTTTGTAGATTCTCTATACTAGGTCTTGCTAACAAAAAAGCCAGCGGATCCAACAGGACTCTCATGTCCGAAACTTCTTGGATCAGATCTTGGATCATGATCCAACATTTTTATATCTGTGGACAATGCCACCATATATGTGCCATATCTCCTCTCAGGCCACGGCCTTTCCAACATAAATTGGGCATTCCTGGGAAGATCTGGCTCAGCCTGCTCGGGGTAAGGTACCATTGGAATAACATTTTGTATATGTTTTCTTTTATTGTTGTACAAATTGAGGTTTTTGCTGCTGATTCCCAGATATCCTCCCAGTCTTCTCTATCAATTTTTGCGTTGAGATCACTTCAACATAAATTGTGTCTTTGGGGCACCGCTGATGTTGCTATTCCCGCATATATTTCTGAGATTAGACCTCTCTGGTAGGTGCTGATTTTACATAACTTTGTAAGGCTAGGGAACTCTGCTTTCTTTGAAATAGTATGCAAAAAATGTCTAATCTGTAGATACTTGAAGGGCTGCAGATCTCGCGTTAGGAGTTTTTTCTGCAGCTCTTCAAAGTCAGTCTTTTCTTAAATATCAAACAGGGTTTATATTAACCAATTCCATGTCTTTTGAAACAAAATTATGTATGAATTAGACAAACAATGACTTCAGAAAGGCAATTATTGATGCTCATCAATCTAGAAAAGGTAATAAAACCATTTCTAAGGCTTTGGGGCTTCACCAACCCACTGCCATGTGGCTGTTTAGCTCAGTTGGTTAGAGCATTGTGCTAACATAGCTAAGGTCACAGGTTCATCCCCTGTATTGTCCGAGAGTGCTTCCTTTAAGAGTCCTGAGCTGCATCGGAGACAGCAGAAAAGGATGCTGGGAATTGTAGTTGTTGGCTTGAAAGGCCATTTAACACACAATGCTCTCAAACTCTTTTTTTTGGGGAATGGTGTGTGGCATTTCAAACATGGCTTGTTTCAGACCTGATCCGGAAACTCCACATTTAAGAGAACAATAGCAAATGTTGGTTACTTTCATTTAATTTGTTCTTAACGGAGAAAACATTTGTGATAAAGAGAAAATACAGCCGGGATGAGCGGGGAATTATTAGAATATTACAAATGGTGAGTGTTTTAATAGTCTGTCCACTGGTTATTTCATCCCCCCATAAACACCCCCAATTTTTTTTATAATGGTTTCAATATTTCCTGTTTATTTCAGTTGGAATTTTTTATTGACCGAGCGCTTATTCTTTCTTCTTCTGGATCCGTCTGCATCTACGTCAACTGTGCTACACACGTGGCGAGGTTGCATTATGTTACTGCCTAAACGAACACGCTCACCGCTCCGTCCAAAAAGAGGGTGATACTTTAGTCGGGCCCACAGCTGTGAATGCAAATGGGGAGCCTTTATCTAGGTTTCAGTACCTGTGGGTTTTCTGGCCATGCCTTAAGCAAATGAGCTTGGAAGAGGCTCAGGTCGGGACACATTTGTTCCGAATTAGGGCTTCAACAGAGGCGGTGCGTGCAGAGCTTGCAGCTGAAGTTATTCAGAAAAGCGGACATTGGGAAACAAATAGGTACCGGTCTTTCATCAGGCCCTCTTTAACAGGAAGTGAGGCTTTACTGGTCTGATTCTTGTGTGCCTTCACAGATTTCACAGCTTCAGATGTATGGATCATCAGGCAGTGCAGGGGCTGGTTGGTCAGCCACCCAGACTTTGTTTCCAGGTCTGACAGTTTGTTTAGGTCTGATGGGGGGCATTTGTCAGACATTGGGTCAGATTTATTAAATAATGGGTTGCAAGAGGGATTGGAGGAGGCCATGCATGTATTTTGTCACATTGGATGTAGCATTGGATATTTTTGTCTTTTGTTGTACAGTATACATATGGCCACGCTCCATAACACTCCTTTTGACACAAATATATATATATCCAAGTTGTGTACATTTTGCATAATTTGATATATCCATTTATTACATTTTCTTTGGTATATCCTCTATCCAATCTTTTTATTTCTATTTGTCATTGAGTGCTGGGAACTCCCCCCTCTTTTATCAATGTACATTTCTTCAACGTTTTGATTTCTTAATGCATTTTCAATGGCTGAGGTGGAGACAGAATCAAATTATTTTTTTTGTAATCTATGAATCATACGCTGAATGGTTAATCATGTTCATTGCTTTTGGAAATAACTTTTCTTACAGCTTGGATGGGGTCCATTTGTCTTTAAAAATGTCAGCTATACTTTCATCTTCCTCTCGGGCCTTTCCATTCTACATGGATTTTATTAACCTTTGCTGCTGCTACTACAGCTAGGATGAATGGTGCATGGTTGGTGGTTTCTTCTTGTTTTTCATCTGCATGAATATGCCCTTGCACAATTGCTTATACACATCCTCAACTATCTTATGATAAGTGCAACATATTTTATTGTTGATCAGTCAACTGGTTTCAATGCAATGATTTGCTTCTTCCAAGTCATAAGTCGCTGTTTTATCTTCTTTAAACTTTTGTTATCTTCTATTGTTTTCTTCACCATAACGCAGATCAATTTTCTTACATCTTCAGTTTGCGAATCATCTTGCACAGTTCTGTTTATTCTGTTTTTGAGGATTAGACCAAGCAATTACTGGGGAAAAATACATGAAACAAAGCAAACGCAAGACACAATACTGCTGCGGCCGGTCTTGTCCCGCGACTTGGTGCCGAACTTGGCCGAGCGCCAGCCGCATCTTCCTCGCATCCTTCCCCTCCCCTCGCGACCTTGGGCTCCGCTCTGCCCCTTTTCTCCGGGTCCTCCGGGGTCCCCCTCTGCTCCCACATCCCCCTTTACCCCGCCACCACCTTCAGGTGAACCCTGGGCACGCGTCCCCACGCGCGCACGCTCCCTGGCACGCGTGACCGCGCATCAGTGACACGCGGCGGGACCCAGCCACGTCTGGACGCGGATTGCGGTGGCGGCCGCTGAAGACTCAGCTCGGCTGCCACTGTATATACCATACCACCGTAACCTAAATAATGTGTGGTGAAGACCTACCCAAAGTCTTAAATTGCAAAGACAGTACAACCAACCTCACACTGATGAGACCCACAAGGTCGAAACAGTCTGTCTATGAGTGGGTTCACTGGCTTTGCATCTCATCCCAGGCTATGTTTAAAAGCTGTGTTTAAAACAGCGAGCGAGCACAAAAGGTGGCACTGTGTGCTCATTTGCATGTCATTTCCCAGAATTCCTTACTGCAGTGGAGCACTGTATGCAAGGTGATAATGGTGAAAAGCAGGATTGCAGACCTGTCTAAGACATGTGAATGTGCTCACAAGTAATATTTTTTATATGGTATACATATATATATATATATATATATATATATATATATATATATATATTTTTTTACAAAAACATTCTAATCTGTCTAGAAAAATGGCTCTACTTCTTGCGCAAATGATGTCTCCTTAAGATCCTATTTATTTTATGAGAATCTTCTCTAATAAAAGCTTTTATGGATTTCAGGTGTGCCAATGAAAGTGAGAAAATTACCAATTACAGCTCAGCAAAGTAACATTTATAGGTCTCAATATATCTAGAAGACAATATCAATTCATTTCCATGATGGCAACCACATTTATAGGATGTTATTTGTGTTGAAATGAGAGTGCAGAAAATAAATTAAGATGTATCTGAAACTGTCAATTATGATTTTCAGTACAACTTAATTATGGATCATTGTTTTCCCTTTCTCTGCACATAAGGATGACTATGATCTTATTTTGTCTTTAGATTGTATCACATGATGTACAGTAAACTGTTATTATACAGTATAAGGACAAAGAAAAAGGAGGAGATACTATGAATGACCAATAAATGATAGTCAGTGAGCTATAATTGGTCCCTTTATTCTTTTACAGTTGACAGCCTGTTGTGGCAACTTAAAACTTTTCAAAAAGTCCTAGTCCTTATTATTCTCCTTTGCCTATCTACTAATATGCATTATACGTACATTTCTATGAAATTTATTATTGGGAGAAGACCTTGAAATGTGGATATATATATATCTACTGTATATATCTATATATCTATATATATATAGATATATAAATATATAGATATATAGATATATATATATATATATATATATATATATACACACACATACACAAAACACAAATAGAATACCGCATCAAATCAAACCACTAATAATTCAATAATGCCCAAACCAACATAAAGTGTCCCCTGTAAAATGAAGGAGACCTTTGTCAGAGGTGCTAGTGGGATAAGAGATAAATCTGAAGCACAAACAAGAAAAAAGAACCCTCACATGAAGAACTCAGACATGTTGTACCAAATATGAAAATACATTTATTAGATCATTGAAATAAAAAACTTAACATAAAACATATCACACATACACATTAACAAACATGAAAATCAGTAAAACAAGCCTACCTACTGTACTCCCCAATTTAAATAAAGGACAAGTGAACAGGACTGACTCAATACACACCCTGAAAATGCACAGGGAAACCCCTCTTTATAAGATAAACCACACAGGGGACAAATTACCATGGGTGATTACAACCGGCCGGTTATAAGGAGGGGAAAAGAAAAACACAAATGAACCAAGACTACACGGCATATAGGTGGCTGAAAATTGAACCAAACCGAGATGAATTATTAGAGGGCACCCTAAAATATCTGAAGTTACCATCCATCCATGTACCCATGCATGCATCCCAAATCATCAAAAAATACATAGATGTATTAAAAGTCTCCGCTACCTAGATATATCAAGGCTGCAACATTGCCTGCATGGTGAAAATAACACCTATACCCAGAATGAATAATAAATAAAGTGGCAATTCTGAAGTACTCAAAGATCAAGACCTTAGTGCACCTATACACTGAGTTTACATACACATCTCTTCAAGGTAAACTCGTGCATTCACCCAACTCAAATTACCTTGAAGAGCTGTGTATGTATACTCAGTGTATAGGTGTACTAAGGCAGACTGTTAATACATCTATATCTTTTTGATGATTTGGGATGCATGCATGGGAACATGGATGAATGGTAACTTCAGATATTTTAGGGTGCCCTCTAACAATAGGTATAACTCACATGCAGTGACCTGCTGTTCCTCCGTGGGCATGCATCCCATGGAATCTGTAGATGTGTAGTTCCCAAAGGAAAAGGCGAAACGGAGCACAGCCGTGCAAACAAGGGGTAAATCAGGATAACAGCTGGTCTGATAAAAAAACTTCTTTATTTAGTAAACGACAGCATGGTGCTGAAAAAAGATTGTCTTACGTGTTTCACGCCACGAAGCGCCAATCGTGGCGTGAAACGCGTAGGAGCAACCTTTTTTCTGCACCATGCTGTAGTTTACTAAATAATTAATTTTTTTATCAGACCGTCTGTTATCCTGGATTTACCCCTTGTTTGCATGGCTGTGCTCCGCTTCGCCTTTCCCTTTGGGAACTACACAGCTATGTCCTCCATTGGCAGCAAGAGTACAAGAAAAAATACAATCTAATGGCCCCTAACCCCTTAATCACCTTAGCGGTTAATAACCGCTGTAGTAATTAAGGGGTTAACCACCCCCACCCCCCCACTACCCACCGTGAGGCCTAACAACCCACCCCGGGACCACTATGCCCACCCTCTACCCATTGATTGGCACATTGGTACATAATACCCATATAATACGGGCATGATAAGTCATTATAGCCATCAATCGTTAACCTAATACAAATCATTAAGGCCCAAAATACACAATAATAAAAGAAATTCACAAGCACCTAAACACCCCAACAATAAAATAACTAAAAAGCCTTATAGTACACATGAAAAAAATGTATATATCATAAAAAGAACAAAATAATTAAAATTATGTTATTCCAAAACATAAGAATACAATTAAATAAACTCCTATCCAACCAATTCAATCAATAAAAGCACTAGCCAACAAAATAATTAAATAAATAAAACCATTATTCAATAAAACAATTAATTACTTTAAACCGCTAACCAACCCTAAAATGTACTAAAAACAAGCCATCCAAATTCTAAACAATTTAATCAAAACAATAAATAGAAATAGAAAAAATAACAAATCAATTCAAAACATGCATTTGCCAAAAAATGCATTGCCTATGACTGTATTTATCTGTACCCTAAATGGGCACAGATTAATACATTAGCGGTTTAAAGTAATTAATTGTTTTGTTGGCTAGTGTTTTTTTTTTAATTGATTTCTTAGCAAAAGCTTTTATTTAATTGATTTCTTGGCTAGTGCTTTTATTGATTGAAATGGTTGGATAGGTGTTTATTTAATTGTATTCTTATGTTTTGGAATAACATAACTTTAATTATTTTGCTGTTTTGGTTATACATTTTATTCATGTGTACTATTTTTTTTACTAGGCTTTTTAGTTCTTTTATTGTTGGGGTGTTAAGGTGCATGTGTATTTATTTTATTATTGTGTATTTATTATTGTGTATTTTTGGCCTTAGTGATTTGTATTAGGTAAACAATTGAGTGCTATAGTGGCTTATGATATGGGTATGATGTACCACTGTGCCAGTCATGGGTACAGAATAGGTATAGTGGTCCCGGGATGGGTGGTTAGCCTCCTGGGTGGGTTAACCCCTTAATTACTACCGAGGTTATTAACCGCTAAGGGAATTATGGGGTTAGGGGCCATTAGATTGTATTTTTTCTTGTACTCTTGCTGCCAATGAAGGACATGGATTTGGAGCATGGTGATGAGGACACCATTCATCATGGCAGAGGTAAGTAGAAGTTGTATTTACTTTATTTATGCTGGCTGGCTAATGTTTTATTTTAGAATGGGCAAATGCACTATTATCCATATGTGGATAATAGTAATTTTTCCCATTAATGTACTGTATGTGGGGGGGGGGGTTGTTGGGGGTAGAGGAGGTAGGTATTAGTGTGGTTGTGTTTTTGAATGTTTCTTGTGGGTAGCGAGGATGGGTGAAGTTGGTATTTGGCCCTTGGTGGTTGTTTATACCTACCGGGTGTGTAGCGGGAGGGGTTAAACCCTTAATTACCTTAGTGGCATTGACCGAAAAGGTAATGAAGGGGTTAACTCCACCAGCAAACCCCTCCCCCCCTGCAAGGCCTAAACACCCAGTAAGGGCCAAATATCACCTTAGTCCACCCCAACATGGCACTGGTTGTTAACCCCTTCATTGCCTTAGCGGCTAGCCGCTAAGGTAATGAAGTTGCCTCTAAATCCATTTTTATTGCATGGGATTCATGCCGGGGGTCTCCAGTGCTGATATTAATGGGTATCAGCCCCGGCATCTATCTGATGCAGGAAAAAAGCATTTTTTTTTTCTAAGTCCCACTCTCGCCACCGCCTCTGAAGCTTCTCACCAGCTTCATACTAAGCTAATCAAAACTACTAGAATTGCACGAGTTTCAAAACCTGCCGATAAGTTGCTTATCAATACTCACCCAGCGATGTGTTTTAGACGGCAGCAAAAAATGACGATTCATGCCTTTATCGCCCACTTATCAAGGCTTTCTGAATAGCAGTAGGCATTTTGGCTGAAAAGGCCTCGATAAGTGGGTTATCAAGGCTACTAGAATAGGCCCCTTAAGCTTTACAATGGTCTGTACATACCATTTGATGTATGAATGATTCTTTTGCTGGTCCATTTTAAATTTTCACAAATAACAACAAATTTATAGTTGTTCAGTAATAATATAGTTGCTAGAGCATTGCATTTTTTACACAGAGCAAAAATTTTTAATAACACTTAACAAAGCAGCAAAACATTTAATATCTTAAAATTTTTTTTAAGTAAATCAGTTCTGTAGTATTAGATAATATTTACAGCATTAACAAAAATCCACGCAGTGCCATTTTAAATTAGATTTAAAGCAGCAGTTCATGCTGCCATGTAAAAAACATTTCCGTTCAATATGTGCATCAATACAATCTGCACACGGACAAGTGATTAGCTAAGTTGCCGATCGATCCGTTCTTCTGTGATTGATCAGCAAAGATTTGGCTCAGGGGTTGACTAAATCACTGTTAGTGCTGCAGAAAAGTACCCAAGATGCAAAGTTCTGTGTGGAAGATCATGTGACCAGACAAGCACTAGATACGAATGGTGCACTACTAGAGAGAGGGCAAAAGGGGTGTGCCAGAGCCTGTCTCTGAAGAGGAAGGGAATGTGACATTGTAAATTGTTGCTTTTTAAAAAAAATTATACAAGTATTTTCTCATAGTACAGAACTGATTTATTAAAAAAAAAAAAAAAACACACACACACACACATGCAGGATATTGCTTGAACTGCAGATGCTAAGAAGATTTTAGTACACCTCCCCAGCAGTGTAAGATATTTGGCAACAAATGATAACAAACAGGAAAGTGTTGCAGTGTTCCCAGCAGGAGACTGTCGGAGCTGCAATCTACAACAATAGATAATGTTACCGTAGTCATATAAGGTTACATTATATTTGAGACATTCCACTGACTGAAGGATTGATTCAGTGTCGGCCATTACGTGAACCCCATGAACTACATGAAAAATCATTTATGTAACCTAGATTTTTTTTAAAAAAAGTGTAAATGTGATCAGTATTTTTTCCGTTGAATTTTACACCATTATGAACTAAATCTTTTTTTTTTTTCTAAAGCACTGACGTGTATGCAGCACATACACAATGTTTTTACCACAACTTGTTCCAAAGAGCTTACAATCTAAAGGTTGCCATTCCCATTTAGCCACATCATTCATTTTTAAAGCAGCTAGCCACCCCACCCCTCACCACCAGGAACATATAGGAATTTAACTCCACTAATGTTAGTTTCTTACCTCCTGAGCATTTCACACAGAACATTTTTTTACTGTTAAAACGCATGATTTCCTGGATCGCTAGCATCTGAGGCTACCATGGAAACCTTTAGACTGCACTGGGTTCTGGGGAGAGCTCCCCGACAATTAATTTTTTTTTTAATTTCTATTTCTCGTGAGCACAGCATTGGACTGAAGAAACTGCATTGAAAAGTAGAGATCTCTAAGTAAAAAAATAAATGTGACTGGTTTCTTCAAGAGCAGTGTGTATACAGTACAATTGAAGACAAAACATATAAGGTTTTAAAAGCTTTGTGTGCAACATTTTTTCATCTCTGAACATCTCTAATGTTGGTCTGCTAAAAGGCATCAAGCTACAATGTCATCAGTGCTTTAGAGCAATGCCAGACGAAAGAGGCACTGATGACTAAGTATGAAGAGTGTGATCTCCAAGGTCTGGGTCAAAATAAAGAAGAGCTCATACAAATCTTGCTGGAGAATGATAGAGAGCAAGATTCTACACTGGGCCAGGATGACCACCGCAGTGGAAGTGAGGGTTGCTTAGCCCTGGAAATTGCCCACGGGTCAAGGAACCCAGGACTATCAAATTCTGAGGACTTCAGCAGTTCTCAGGCTGCCAGTGCCTTGGATGGGATGGGTGCTTGCAAACTACTCTCAAGTACCTGGGACCAGTTGATGACGCAATGCAGTTGCAGCTCATCATCCAGTTCCAAGATCGCGAAGGAGAAAGAGAGAGACAGGCTGCAGAATGCAACGCAGTGAGATATGCTGCAGAACGAGATGATGCTGGATATGCGGTGGACCTAAGGCACCATCTGGAACTTGCCAAGACCCAGAGGGAATCACCAGTACCAAGCAGCAGAGATTCCAGCCCTACCAAACCATGGGTGGAACATTTCCCAAGCTTGTCGAAAGATGGGGACCTGGACACTTTCCTGCGTGGTTTTGAAAAACCTCCAGGCAGCATCAGTTGCCACGTGATAAGTGGGCAGCATATCTTGCACCCATCCTGAATGAAAGAGCCATGAATGTAATCGCTGATCTTCCGAAACACCTTGACAAAAAACGAGGCCATCAAATTTGCATTGTGCGCTATTTCAACATCACACCTGAAATCTACAGGCAAAAGTTCAGAGCCCTTCAGCACGGTGGTCCCGGCAGCTTTTCTGAGCTGGTGGGGCCTCTGACATCTTTGTGAAAGCAGTGGGTTGGGGGGCTGAAAGCTTTGAGGGGTTATTGGATCTTGTGGTTCATGAGCAATTTTTAAGCCTGTGCCCACCTGGAACGTGGAGGGGTGACTTACAGGGGTTGTACAGAAGGGGAGGGGGGCTGTGTGGGCATCCCAGTACAATCCATCAGAACCAACCAAACAGTTGCAAGGGGTCCAGAGGTGAATGAGGGGGGCTGTACCAAAGTGAGGGCCAGAGAGTGTTTCCTATTATAGGTCATTATCACAGGGGACTCCAAGGGGGTTAGTGAGGGGGGAAGTAAGTCTCCAAGTACAGCTTGCCATCACAGGAGACCTCAGGGGTGTATCTAGTTGGATTGTGCAAGAGAGGGGGGCAGAGAGAGCTGCCCATTACAGCCTGTCATCTTTGGAACCCAGAGGAAATGCAAAAGGGGATTTGTTCCAAGGCAGGGGACAGCGGGGGGTTCCATTTGCAGCCCATCACCCTGGATCTGGCAGTGTTTACAGATCTGGGGGACCGTGATAGGCCAGCACAGGTCCTAACTGCTGAGAGAGAAGGAAAGACAGAAGCAGTCAGAGTGAGAGATAGCGAGCGAGAGAGAGAGGCAGACTGGCAAAGGGAGAGATCTAGACTTTGAGGCAAAGGAACAGTCCGCAGAGGGAAAAGAGAGGGAGGATGGGAGAGATAGAAAGACAGCGTGGCAGAGGGACTGCCAGCAGAGGGAAGAGAGAAACTGGGAAAGACAGAGAGGCAAAGGAACAGTCCGCAGAGGGAAGAAAGAGCAATGCAGGGAGAGACAGACTGTAGAGGGACCGCCAGCAGAGGTAAGAGATAGCGAGACTGGAAAAAAGAGAGATGTGGGCAAGCGGATGAGAGGCAGAGACAGCGGAACCAGTCAGCAAAAGAGAAAGATAGAGACAGCAAGAGGACGAAAGGCAGCGAGTAAGAGAGTCAGCTAGCATAAGAGGGAGAGCAATCTAGAGAGAGACAGCCAGTACAGACATGGACCCCTGACTGGGACAAAAATGGACGATTCCTCACACTGAGGTGACGGCAGTATTCGTGTGAGTGCGTGACTGGTGTGTAAGCCAGCCCCTTTCCCTCATTTTAAGGAGCTAGGTGTCATGATAATGTAATATTATGTATTTTAATCTATCTGGTGCTTCAGGGGTTAATGTGGAAACAGTTTGATTTAAAAAAATACAAAAATGTTTTATAACCTGCTTGCCCCTTGGCCAGGCCTGGTTGTAGGACTTTTAGAATCAAGAGATGAAAGTAAATTATGGTTCTCCCAACACTAACGTAAACAGGACCTTGGCTCAAGGTATTTCAAAGCTTAAAGTTGTTTAGTAGAAGAGTTTTTTTCCTCTCTGTCATAAAACTGTCAATCTCACAGCCGATTTATGACAGGGTCTTATGATATAAGCCTATCGGCTTATGTTGTTTCTATGGGGAAAAAAGAATATTTAAGTCTGTGCAATGTATTTGATTTTTAGATTTTACCAGAGGAGTGTTTTGGACAAAACATGTGATATCTCCTCTACTCCACCAGTGACCTCTCTGGGAGAAAACATATGACATACGGTGATGCATAGTGTTTTCTTTTATATTATATTTTTATTTTGAGAAACTGTTCTGCATCTTATTGTAACTATGTTCTTGTAATACTTTTTTTTCCTGTAATCTAAGTACTGTGTATGTATGTATGTATGTATGTATGTATGTATGTATGTATGTATGTATGTATGTATGTGATATAAATTGCACCCGGCGCAATCTAAGGATAAATCACAATTTACATGGATCTATCACATAAAGGGTTTGAAGAAGTTGAGAAATTGTATCTCTGCTAATTTAGCAGAGATACAATGCCTCACCTTCTTCAAAGGTATATAATCACTTAACCCTTTATGTGATAGATCCATGTAAATTGTGCTTTATCCTTAGATTGCGCCGGGTGCAATTTATATCACTAATATTTTAGGTTTATGTGTTAAAACCTGCATTGTGGCTGCAATTTTTGGATATATTTTTTACCTTAGCTTCTGCGCACCTGATATTCACCAGAATGAATATATATATAGTATATGCAGAGGTTAGTAAACACCCTAATCATGGGTGTACAATTCAATCTTGGTTCCCCTTTCTGAAACAAAATGTTCATGTGTATGATGCTACACTTTGCAACAGTTCACAGTGCATTGATGTCTGTGATACAAACACAGCAACAGTTAATACTGTATGTCAAGCAGTGCTGTTAAAGTTATACACTTGTGAATCCTGTAGGTAAATGTTACTCAATGACATGGAGTGTATCAATAATTTTTGCACTCTCATAGTGCCTTAAACTATGAGAGTGCAAAAATTATTGATTGGAGTCAATGAATTATTACTGGAGTCAATTTGGTATCTAGAGTTTTTTCTGACACAAGCACTATTGGACACTAATGGAGTAAACAGCACACACTGTGTTAACAATAGAGGCAAGATTTTTAATATTTTATTAGAGTGGTTTTTTTTTTTTTATTTTTTTTTTTTTTTATAGAAGAGTTTAATAAAATTTTATTATTTTCATTTTTTCATTGTACTTACCTCCTTGGTGTTTTGCACTAACAATGCAACTCTGGGACACCTACTGTTGAATCATTAAGAATTTATAGGCTGAGTGCAATATAATGGGAACCTTTTTGGTGATCACCTCTTGATCACTTTTCTATTGGAATGTTATCTGTGCTGGTCCTTCCCCCGGTGTGGATGTGTTTTATGGCTGGAGGTACACACTCTTTCATCACTTGCTTTCAGGAACCTTTTGACACCTCCAGCCATAAAACACATCCACACCGGGGGAAGGACCAGCACAGATAACAAGTGTATCTCTAAAGCTCGCACAAATAAAAGCATTCCGTAAGCCACAGAACGGTATCATCTATTTATTTTTTGATTATATATATATATATATATATATATATATATATATATATATATATATATATACATAAATACATACATACATACATACATACATTTATTTAATAAGTAATGCTTTGGACTCTGAATGAACCGTTGCATTCTCTGGAGAGAGTATTTATGTTTTCACATTTTGCTACAACTGATTTTTGTGTGTTAAAGTGCATAGTTTTTTTCCGGTAATAAACAGGGACCTCGCATATATTAATTTTACATCTTATTTGCATATCCCAGGTGGTGGAAGTGTATAGATATGATTGCAATTGAGTAAGGGGTTACTATTAACACATTGGAGGTACCTTTGCGGAGGAGAAAGGTGACTTGGCTAGAGTAGTTGTGTGTATTCACCCTGATTGCATATCTAATCACGTGCCCACTTGTGTGCTGTTCGTGACAGTTGCTATAATGGGACGGATTTATGGGAGGTTAACTCATTTGAGGGACCTTTGCGAAGGTGAAGAGTGGGGCAGCTTGCAAGTTGTGTATTACCCTTGTCCTGTAGAGGAGATATTGTCCATTTGAGGGTCCTCTGCGGAGGTGAAAAGTGGAAGCACTTGCGAGCATGAGTATTAACCCTTATCCCATCTACAGGTCACATGCTGTCAGGTAGGCCGTATATGACAGAAGGTAAGGTTAGTGAGGTAATGGTAGGGTGACGAGAGAGTCCCGGATTTGCAGCAAATGTACTGGTGTCCCAACATTTCATTTAAAATGTTACAAATATCCATGGTGGGGAAGGGAAAAGGGCGAGAGATATTTTCAAAACCTGGTCACCCTAGGTAATGGTGAGAAGAGGATGGGGTAATGGTGAGGTGGAGAATTGAGCAATAGTGAGATGAGAATGGGATGTGTGATGTAATGAGGGAAGAAGGATCAAGACACTGGGTCAGGAGTAATGGAGTGAAGTTTAATTGGAGATGGATTGATGGTAAGGGCTCACTAGCATAAAAATGTGAAGGCATGGGAGAGCTTAAATCACTGGCGCATACAAATTAGTTATGAAATTAAAACATTTTTTTTTTTAATGGCAGACGTTGTAAATATTGGGGAACACCATAGGATATGTGGATGGCCGTTTAGGTGTTTTATGTATTTACCAGTAACAGGTTTTTACCCACCATACCCATATTGCAGTTGCTTTGCAGCTTCACAATGCAGAAAAGGACTAAACAGATGACAATGTCCCTCTCTGAAATATCTGCTTATTTCCTTAAGTTTGGTGTGACTGTTTAAACTTGTAGGACAATCTCTGTAAAGGAGTAAGCCAAATCTGAAAATTGTAATGTGTTCTGTCAACACCCAGACTCTTGAAATCTACACTGTATAGATTATGTGACTGAGAAGGGTTCAGGGAACATGTGAGATGTTAATTGTCTCCCCCTGTCCCTTTTATCCCCTTTAACCTGTTTATCCATTAAGTAGCTGACTTTAAACTTCCAAAACCCTTGCTTTGCTTAATTTAAAATGTGTCTAATCATACCGAGGATCCAAATCAATTGAGCCACAAGCATTTCACGAGTCGACAATGACAATTCACAGAGGGATCTCTGTATTATGGGTAAATCAATGTTGCCCTTGTAAACCTCTGTCATAAAATTCTGCACAGGGTGGTACGAATTGATGAGCTAAATCTTAATTGTTGCTACATTTTTATTAAAGGACATACCATAATTATTTACAAGTCCTAAAGAGGAAAAAAATGGCTGATTTTATCAATACCCAAATAATTTATCGCCTCCTGTCCATTAAGCCTTTCACATAAACCCTTCTAACACTATCACCTAATTTTCCCAGTATTTCTGCATGACTTGATTTAGATTGTAAGATATGTTTGGCAAAGATTGATTTGCCCCCCACCCTTGCTTTACTCTCATGCCCTGAAAATCTGATGCATATAATTGACATCTCCATTTAACACACATTTATTAAAAATCCTTAGTGTCTACATTACATATATGTATGTATTATAAGATGATGATGATAATAATAATAATAATAATAACTTTCCACACACTTTAGGGTTTAGAACCGATTGCAATTCTGCAGTTGGAATATAATTCGAAGGACACTATAACATAACACCTAACACCCTATTATCATCTGATACTGACACATCACAGAAAAATGTACGGGTTACATTATCTTTCTTGAACATAGATGGACATAGTCAAATGAAAAGGACATTTATTACTGTGTTAACAATTCAGCAACTTTCAAATGCTGTTAGATCTTATAAATCTCCTTAAAAACTGAATGGTTGGAATAGATGGCTGCCTCCTGGCAAATCCTGGGACTCTACTTCTATACGTACTGTGCAAGAAAAAAAAAGACTTACTTCAAAGTGACTATACAACCAGTGAATAATGGAACCTAAAATCTTTTATTACAGAGTTCAGTTATTACATCTAGGATAACTTATGTGCACAGTGACCTTTCCCTTAGAACCGTACAATGCTCTGCTGCAGCATTAGACAAAATACATAAAGCAACCAAATATCCAAACAAAGTAAGCACCCATAAGAAAAATATTAATGAATGATTTTAGACTGGGGAATTGTATTTCTACTGTACAACCATGAATTATTGCAGTACATCAGGAACACACGTGAGAATATCCCAAACTGTTATTTACATATTAAAAAACACCTGGAAAAATCCACACTTGTTCATGTGTGGATAACATACTGTAAATGCATTTTATATATATATATATATATATAATATATATATTTTTTTTTTCTAAGATTGTGATTCTTTTCCCTATAAATATAAAGTGATATATTATGCTTGTTCCCAAGGAAAGCTACAACCACTACTCGTACAGCAATACAAAATTAACGTGAGAATTAACATAACCAACACACATAACCAACACACATAACATGAGAAATGTCTCTGGTCAACTTGAAGTGACTGAACAATATCTGAACAAACATTCTACATCTGAGAAAAAGCAGCAGTGCATAAATCACTCTCGACAATCAATTGTGTTACCTGAATTTACACACACTTGTTTTGCTTAGTCACTGACATGAAACTGGTAAAAAGGCCAGGCCACCGAGGAACAATGACAAATCAACAAATCTGAAACGGAAGTAGCTTTAGATCCACTTAGCAGTATAAGCGTTCAGTATAAGCCATTTCTACATTTTCTGGTTAACTTGCGCTATATGTAAAGTTACTTGCAACTCTATAATTGCATTCCATGTCAACATAAAAAACAAACCAAAGCATAGAAAAGGCAGAGAAAGACATGCAATTTACTTAATGGCAAATGTGAACCCCAGAGCTGAAAACAGCATGGTTATCCACTTCAAGGCTGTAGAAAGTCAGTGTAGTGTATTGGGAAGAGTAACAGAATGGTGATACTGTAAGTTGCAGTTTCTGTTGAAATCATTTAGAACTTCTGTACTACTGTATAACATTTGCTCTAGAAATAATCCTTCAACCTCAACAGTTAAAGTCTGTGAGGATCGGACTCAGGCCCCGCCTCCGTGACATGTCTTGTGACTCCCCCCGGTGACGCACCTCGCGCTGATAGGATCATGCGCAGGCACAGTCCATGGGTTGTCAGGCGCAGGATCCAAACACAAGTTAGCACTGACAGCAGAACAGCTGATTCATCTAGGACACCTGCAGTGCTAACTCCGCCCTGTGACGATCAAGTGATCCGATAGTGATCATGTTCAGCTGTTCTCCTTGTTTTGGATTGGCTTGAATTGACGAAGTGCTGTCGACAAGTTTCTGCTTGCCGTACCCTGCCTGTCTTGCCTTGCATTACCTTGTCTTGCATTCCAGTTACCTTGACTATGGGCCCCTACCCTACTTCCCGGGCCTCTGCAACCCTCGACCTTGGTTTGGATATCTACCAGTCTACCATGTGCAACCCTCATCCTCGGCTAAGTGACCCGTTACCCTCGATCACGGCGAGTTTATCTACTACTGTGGCACTCCAAACCTGGACCCAGCTGCACAACGACAAACCTACACAGCGAACATGGCCTATTGGCTTTAGATTGGTGTTTACAAATCCCTACCTCAGCCTTGCGGACCCGTCCTGTTTGTGGCGAGCATCCGTTACGTCAAAGTGAATTCATAAATAAAATGAAGCAAAGATAGACAACTGAAATGTGATTTATTAAATGTATTTATTATATGTAGTTATGTTTAAAGGTTTGTTATAGGTTCTGATACATTTTAGGGGACCAACATTATAGTGTAACAAGATTCCATCTGTGAAGAACTCTGTTAATTTCACAAGTATCACAACCTTCAAGAAATACCAATGCGCAATGATGATTTAATGGACATGCATAGCAAATCCCTTCTCTAGTTAATTATATAACTGAATGCTTGGTTAATAAGTTTTTATCAGTTTGCTTCATCAAAACAATTAGCACTTGTGGTGGTCTACATTACTTCAAATAGATAAAACAATCCTGTTGAGAACTGGTAAATGCTCTCCAGTGTTCCATGCCTGCACCTTGCATTTTCAGATTTTATGCACATATAATCAGTAAAGATTGAGATAGCATAAACAAACTAGGAAAATGTTGAAGTTTCAACTTTAACTTAAGTACTCACATAGTTAATTTGTAGGTCTTTAAAAACAATGTATAATTAACATGACTAAAGGAAATATTGAACAGTAGATATTAAGAACTTTGGGATTGGCTTACTATAGCTACGGTACACCTTGATTAGACAGTGTTGAGAGTCAAAGGGGGTCATAATTATATGATAATGCACAATGTAATGCTTCTTTAGTCATCAATAACTTAGTAACTAACAAATGTGGGTTATATAATAATTTATTGGGTTTAATTCTTGAAAGATTCTCATTGAACCTGTTCACTTTAAAACAATGCTCTACAAAATACTTTTATGCAAAGTAGCCAATTTCTAATTCAATGAGTCCACCTAATGTTATTGAAAGGGGGAACTAGTGACCCATATCTGTTCCCCTTCAGGATCAGAGCGCATGCATCAATTATCTATCTGTCCATGAAATGTCTGTGAATTGACTGTATAACCCTGTTCTTTTAATGTAACCATGTATTTTTATAACTCTGTGCCCAGGACATACTTAAAAACGTGAGGTAACTCTCAATGTATTACTTCCTGGTAAAACATTTTTATAAATAATATATAAATAAATAAAACTGTCCACTCCAAGAGTGATTTATAATTTCCAACCAATTTGAGAAACTAAAACAGAGCCACAGTAGTAGCAAGGTCAAGGTTTGCTCAAATTGTTTTTTGCTTGAGCTACACCTGGTTGGACGATTAGGAACAGTTGCAGTTTCCATATTTTCAATAGCTAATAAAACAAATAGCAGCTTTCACATGCGTGGATGAAATATGTTCTTGTATATATCCTTGAAAAACTAGGACTGAGAATGCTATCCAAAATGCTGCCCTGCATATATTGGGCACTTCATATTTTTTTATGGCTACTTGATATTTTATTGCAGAGCAAAACATCTTAGAATCTCCAGCTGCAATATGACAGCAATAGTACAATTTCATTTTTGCTTATTTTTTCGGGGTTTCTCTGGCAATGGACTTAAAAATGTAAATATCTTCTGAGTCTTAAAATATATTTACAGTACAGTGTATACTGTATTTAATAGTTTTTCCTTATGTACACCACTTTTCTGTCTTAGAATTTGTACACATCCATAGCCCTACAAAAGATTGTTTTTTCTTAGAGAAATACTACAAAATAGCACAAATCAAATATACAGCCTTTGCTAGTTTGTGCATCAATCATATGTAACGGTATTTCTGGCCCGGCCTGACCCACCCAATCTCACATTGGCCCCTGTGGTCTAACCGGACCCCATTACAGTGTGAATATGCCTGATGGTGCACCTGCTGGCTACAGGACTCCTGAGTCTCCCGCATGATGGTGTGTGGGGAGGACCCGTCAGACAGGCAGCTGAGGTAGTGTGCTGAGTCTCACCTAGTTCCAGTGCAGCGCCTCCACCTCACCAGGGTCCCTGCGTCCGCAAAGGGATGATCCTGGTGAGGAACTCCTCCGTGGTGCTCCTCTCTGTACACTCATTCCAGATAGATACACGAGAGGGTTTCTGGCTGAACTCATCTTTATTGACACGGCAGGGCAACTGCCCTCCACAAGGAGTATCTTCAGCCACTCATCTCGCCAGTGCTCCCTTTAGTTAGGTATGTCACCTAGATCAGGGATTCACTATTCCCGCAGGAATCACTGTCCTGTGCCAGGTCCCTGGACACAGCCTCCCATGGAGTTACTATAACATAACTGACACTCTAATAGAACTTTAACTCCTTCCTCAGCTCTGACAAGAGCTGGAACTCCTTCCTCAGCAGAACAACTACTAACCAACTTTAGAACACAGTGCTGTGCCTTATGTAAGCTTCTGAGGCTGACACATCTCTGACATCACTAACCATGGAGTCAGAGCATGTGACCAGTCCCAGCCATACACAGAGCACCCCACCAGGGTGTGAGGGAAAACCTCCATGATTACTGCTGGCATGCCCACACTTACCAGGCCTTACTGCCAGCAGGAGAGATGACTGTAGGCATTTTACATGACCGCTACACATACATACTCCTCAGAATACAAATAAATGGGGGGGGGAAACTTCATAAGATAGCCAAACAAGCCTACTTTGCGACCCATTACAACACACAACCTACTGCCTCTTCTCAGCTTGTACTGTCATTTTCAAATAAATGATTGAACAAAAAATATTTTCTGTGAGCCTCTATTGTTATTTTCTAAACACTTGTTGTTTATCATTATCACGTGTGGGCTGGCCTAACTCAGGGTATGCAAACGTTTTTTGTCTGCGCCCCCTGCCTGCTTTCCCCCCCTGCTCGCGCCCCTCCCGCCCCTTACCTTTTCTCCGGCATCATCTGACATCATGACGTTATGTGATGCCACATTGTCATGGCAATGCGTCAACGGAAGCCGCCAGAAACAAGGTAACAGGGAGTTAGAGGCCTAGCGCGCTCCCCTGGCATTTAATTTAAATGTTGTGGGGAAAAGCGCAGGCCTCTATAAGCACCGCGCCTCCCTCCCCTCCCTGAAAATGTGGCAACCCCAGTTTGCGCACCCCTGGCTTAACTGATTGTTTCAAAGTCGCGTGCATTCAGTAAAGTACCAAGGGAGTGAGAAAAAGTAAGTAGAATGATACATTTTATTGGACCAATAGATAGTTGATAAGTTACCAGCCTCTGAACCTCCCAGCATCCTTCATCCGGTTTCATCAGCTCAGACTTGTGTTTAGAAAATTCCACCTTTATGCAATGGTAAAGGAGCACTACACTAAAGGGTGACATTAAACTAAGAACATTGGCATGTTTAATAGGGTGAAGAAGATGACAAACACCTTTTAATAAAAAGACAAAAAAAGTAGAAATATTTGCAAAAAACATTTTTTTTAACCATTTAGACTGTTTGTCAATCTTCAAATTTACAGGTAAATTATTTTAGTTTTTTTCTTTCTTTGTAAAGTTATGATGCCATCATAAGTGAAACTGATAAACATATGTAGCTTATACTGTACAGGCATACCCCGCTTTAAGTACACTCACTTTAAGTACACTCGCGAGTAAGTACATATCGCCCAATAGGCAAACGGCAGCTCACGCATGCGCCTGTCATCACGTCCTGAACAGCAATACCGGCTCCCAACTGTACCAAAGCTGTGCGCAAGCGGGGAGACTATAGAGCCTGTTACAAATGCGTTATTTACATCAGTTATGCACGTATATAATGATTGCAGTACAGTACATGCATCGATAAGTGGGAAAAGGTAGTGCTTCACTTTAAGTACATGTAGCGGTCATGTAAAATGGCTACAGTCATCTCTCCTGCTGACAGTAAGGCCTGGTAAGTTGTGGGCATGCCAGCAGTAATTATGGAGGTTTGCCCTCACACCCTGGTGGGGTGCCCTGTGTATGGATGGGAGTGGTCACATGCTCTGACTCCATGGTTAGTGATGTCAGAGGTGTGTCAGCTTCCAGAGTGTACATAAGGCACAGCACTGTGTCTAATAGTTAGTTCTGCTAAGTGGAGGAGGAGTTCTGGGGAGTTCTGCCAGAGTTCTGAGATGAGTAGAGTTATGTTATAGTAGCTGAGTAGGAAGACTGTGTCCAGGGACCTGGCACAGGGTAAAGACATCCCGGCTGGGATAGGGAATCCCAATTAAAGGAGAATTACACCTTTTAAAGGGAAGCACTGACTGATATGAGTGGCTAGAGGAACTACTGCGAGGGGCAGCTAGCCCACATCAACCAATAAAGATGCTCTTAATCACAAAACCTCTCGTGTACATGTGTGGAGTGAATGTACAGAGAGGAGCACCACAGAGGAGTTCCTCGTCAGGACCATCCCCAAGTGACCGAAGGGACCCTGATGAGGTGGAGGCGCTGCACTGGAACTAGGTAGGACTCAGCACACTACCTCAGCTGCCTGTCTGGACGGGTCCTCCCCACACACCATCATGCGGGAGACTCAGGAGTCCTGTTGCCAACAGGTGCACCACCAGACACTATCATACTGTAATGGGGACCGGTTAGACCACAGGGGCCAATGTGAGATTGGGTGGGTCAGGCCGGGCCAGAAATACCGTTACATACATTTTCGCTTTACATACATGCTTCCGTCCCATTGCGTACGTTAATGCAGGGTATGCCTGTATGCATTAATTAATAACGAAAAGGAAAACCTTCATTTTTTTAATAGTGTAAAAAGTTATATTTTTACTTTATCGGAAATTACATTTCTAAGGAAGCCAATTACACTGATAATTTCTGATAAAAAATTACCTTGATCTCACAGCCAGCTTTGCTTCTGCATTGTTTCCATGTTTGTGTCTATTATACATTCTATAATCATTATTTTACTTTTCATAGCATTTATGCTCCAATCTGAATGGTTTTTTTTCTTCGGCATACAGCATCTTGAATCTTTACTGTAACACTAATATATCTTTCTTAGTGAGATCACTCTTTTTTGAGATTGTATGCACAAATCCTAAATGTAATGTTTTAAAACAAGATATTATAAAGTCTACTTTATCGGGCTCCAAAAACTTTTTATATTATTTAAAACAAGTAAGTATTATTAATGGTACAACACTTCATTGCAAAGCCTTATCTGCCCGGGTGAACTGTGTGAGAACTTGTTGTAATGAGCAAAAGAAAAGAAAAGTTATAGAGGAGTTACTAAAAATGTATTATATACTCGAGTCGAAATAAACGGTCTCTTCTGGTGTAAACACATCTGACCAAAAACATCAAATTAATGACACTTAAAATGTTTTTGTTATTTTTTTCCACATAGGCTCTACAGACTGCAACCGTTTTCGCCCCATATATGCCATTCCAAAGTCAGTTTAATGAATTGGAGAAATAATGACAACCTGGTAATATGGTTCAGTTTGTGTAGCGTTCTAATGTAACAACATCCCTACTATAACACTTGTTTTAGAATAAATATGATCTTTCAACCACGACAGTCAACTTCAAGGTAAATGGACGAGTAAAATGAAGAACTGGTAGATATCTGGACATTGCCTTTACTATATGCATAGTAAATAATGCTTTCAAATCGACAACTCTGACAAATCGCCTGAAATCACAAGTTCTTGTTCTGTTTAATGATACAGCTGAAGGTTGGTGAATAAGTTTATCTGTTTGCCTCATCAAAACAATTAGCACTTGTGGCCTTTTTAAATTACTTTGAATAGATAAACAATCCTGGAGAGAACTAGTAAATGCTCTCCAATGTTCCATGTCTGCACAAATTACCTTGCATTTCAGAGGATTTTATGTACATTTAATCAGTACAGATTAATTAGATGGCATATGGAAAGCAATGAAACTCTGAGGTGCTAACTTTTAAGTTATCTATTCACGTGGCTAACTTGTGGATCTTTAGAATATTTTTTAATTAAAAGTACTAGAGGAATTATTCAACTGTAAATATTGGGGGCTCTTGGACGGGCTTAGCATAGCAAATGAAGTGTATATTTAATCAAAACAGTCTTTGGTTGCAATTAGTGAACTATTTTGCTGAGACAGGAAATGCAGGCATTCTGTAAAACAATATTTAATTTAAGGAAGGGAGTATGAACACTATTATTCAGAAAAAAGACAATTTGCATTGAATTTTGTTTATTGAGACTACATACTGTATGAATGTTATCCCCTGTGCACGTGAGTAAACCTATTCACAAACAGAATGTAAATACTATACACCGATGTCAGCTTAATGTAGAAGTCAAACACTGTTACAAAGGGCAGTGATTATGTAGGCTACAAATTACCAATTATATCTAATCAACAACAGTTTGGAAATGGGCCCAACAGGTACCATAGCTCTAATGCACATTCAGTGAACCCAAGTTATACTGTAGGTACTTATGAGTTTGAAATGTAGAACCACATAAAGTTGCGATACTCAACACTGTCTTCTTGTAATAACATTAGATTGGACTCCCTGAGCATCTCCTCATCTTATCCAAACCTACGGTATGAGGCAGTGAACAGTGTGTCATTTTAATTTGAGAACAGTGGTTTCCATTTTTCAGTGATTTAAATTATAAAGCTGTTAATAAATGAACCACAATATTTGGTTTCCGTATGTGTGGATTATCATGATTGTTTGAATAACCCATCTGAAAATATCTGTAGGCATGACAGAAATTTGATATCTAATACCTTATCAACCTTTAGCTGTTAGTTTTGATATTGTTTTTCTACTTAAAGTAGCGCTCCGTGTTGCATTTCTTGCTTTTTTTTTTTTAAGTTGTTGGATTGAAGCAGGGAGTCTTCAGAAATGAGCTCCATTCATTTCAGCTCCAGGGATTCCCGCTTCCCAAGATACTTACCTTCGTAGGGGGCACCAGTATCTCCTTCATGTTTAAATCTCCCTTGTCCCGCAGGCCAAGAGGAAGCCGCAAGGGATGATGTCACGGTTTCCTATTGGCCCGCAAGACACAGGACATTTAAAGCTACCATTATATTAGTCACACAGCTGCACTGAAGCTGCTACATGAAAGATATACTGGTACCCCCTACGCAGGCAAATATCTCGGTAAGCAGTGGGTCCACGGAGCTGCTTAAGGGGGTTCTGCTCCAATCTTCTAACCAACAACAAAAAAATAAAGCAAGAAATGCAAACTAAAGTGCTGCTTTAACTGTACTTAGTAATGTATGTAGCCTGTTCTGTAGTTATGGCCTTACACTGTTGATTATACCCAAACACGTGTATAACAAGGTAGCATCATACAAAAAGTTACAAAAACATATAATTGGATCGCTGCAATAATACTTTTACATTTTGATCCTGTCTTATAAAAAAGATGAGTCATTTAGTTGAATCAGTGTTTCAAAAATGATTTGAACCTGCTAACCCAATCAAGGTAAACTCAATTTAAGCAGGTGTCTACATTAAATGTGTAATCGCTTATTGTCATATAGACCAGCGGGGCGCTAGATTTTCTTGGGGGGGATGCAGCAGTTATAGAGGTCCCGCGCTGTCCCCCCAGGCATTGAAATTAAATGCCGGGGAACCGCGCGAGGCCTCTATAATACCCTTCCCGCGATGCGTCATCCTGTAACCCGGTGTCAAATTACTTGAAAAAGCGCCACAGTGGGCATGAAACGCGTGAGAAGAGAGGCTTTGTTCTGTTTTGTTCTTTTATGTAGTTTAATAAATTGATTCTACTTTTCAATGCTAGTGAATTTCCACTATTTTTTCACCTTAGAGCGGCAGTCCCATCGATCCATCTACTTCTTGGTACACAACAAAGCAGACTGGGACTAAACAACAATGGAACGTGAAATATGTAAACATGCCTAAAGTGTAAAATAAATTACACATTTATGCTATCTGCAATTTAGTGCAATTAAAACTGCCCAAAAATGAAATAAAACTCCATTAGCATTATGAAGGAAAAATTGCTAGTGCCCCCCCCCCATTCCTTAGTGCAAAGGAATAATATATATCTCAAAAAGGGAGAGTGTACGCTCCATAGTGTAAATCAATATAAAAGAAATTCAATCAGACCAAAAACTAAAATCAATGCAAAGCGTGATGACGTATGGATACAAGAAAACTTCTCTACGCATTTCGTCACTGAGAACACCACTTCATCAGGGGTACATACACTTCTGTTTGTCAGAGGTTGCGTGTGTGCACACTCAATAAGTATTGAAAGTTATATAGTGTTTACTAATTATTTTCATGGGGGATGTCTGAGCACACCTAATTCTGTTTTACTGCAATATTAGCACCTTCTGCTGGGAATTGGTTATAATGGACTTCTGGAATCAAAAAATATTGTTGCCTTGTTTGAGTTAATCTGATTAAATTGGTTTTGTATTTCTTTTTAACTAGAAAATATGCTTTCTATATTTTCCAGGATTAATATTGAAGTAAATCTCATACATTCTTCTAATAAATTACTGAGATCACTCATCCATTTTAATAACGTAAAATCCAGTCACAGACGGCAGCTAATGGGAGCTATCCTTTTACATTTCAGTCCTTCGACAGACCTTTCTCAAAGAACCAAAATGATTGATGGAATAAATCAACTTTTTGTATGTTACATAGTTACATAGTAGATGAGGTTGAAAAAATATATATCTCCATCAAATTTAAACTATGTTAAATTTAGACGACAGATATTTATCCTGTATTTATATTTCCAGTATTTTGATCCAGAGGAAGGCAAACAAAACCCCAGTGAAACATTATCCAGTGATGTTTCATGAGGGGGGAAAATAAATTCCTTTCTGACTCCAAATATTGGCAATCAGATTTGTATAATTTTACTTATACAGTATAGTCTATCACTGTATACCTTTCCTTTCTAAAAAAGCTGTCCAACTTTTTTTTTAACAAACCTATTGTATTTGCCATCATAGTCTCCATGTATAATAAATTCCATATTTGAACTGGCCTTACTGTAAAGAACTCTTTCATTGGCTGCTGATGAAATCTCCTTATTTCCTCCAACTTTAAGCGATAACCATATGTGGTTTGTACTGCCCTTGGGATGAATAGTTAATTTGGAAACTCCTTGTATTGACCCTGAATATATTTGTATATAGTTATCATATCACTTCTTAGACGCCTCTTTTCTAATGTAAACAACTCTAATTTAGCTTGCCTCTCCTCATGTCAGATTTTTAATATTTTTAATCCCCCTGATTAGTTTGGTGGCTCGTCTCTGTACTTTCTAATTCCATAATGTATTTTTTATGGAGTTGTGCTCAAAACTGAACTCCATATTCAAGGTGTGGTCTTACAAATGCTTTATACAGTGGCATAAAAATAGTATAAAAATATTACCATACTTGCGGTAGCTAAATGAAGATAGTACCCAGTTCAGTAATCCATACAGTAAGTAATGTATTCAACATGTAGAAAAAACAACGCCCATTCCGATGTTTCGATCCAGGAACAAGATCTTTCTCAAGGGGGAAAAGATCTCGTTCCGGGATCGAAATGTCAGAATGGGCGTTGTTTTTTCTACATGTTGAATACATTACTTATGGATTACTGAACTGAGTGCTGTCTTCATTTACCTACCGCAAGTATGGTAATATTTTGTATGTGTGTGTGTGTGTGTATACAGTATATATATAGCATTTTCGTTAGCCACAGAACAGTATAGTCTATTTGTTTCCACGTGTGTTACCCCCCTTTTCTTACCCTCTAGTAGCCATGGGGATTGCCGTGGGTGCAGGGAGGTTGATGCAAGCGAGCGGGTCGCTGGAAACCCGTAGCGAGCGACGGTACAGGGTGCCGCCATGTCAGGGAGGCTCGCGCATGTGCAGCAGAGCACACGGCGGCCATTACATACATGCTCCGCAGGGGAACTACAAGCCCCATAGTGCTTTGGGTCATAGATCATGTGGCGCAGCTCAGCCAAAAGGGCTGTTAGGATCCTCTACGGAGAATAGATACATTTGGCGCGCTTAGAGCACGAGGGAGTCAGTTGGAGCCAGGACAGACAAGGAGAAGGTAGGGTCAGTGGCACTTAGACTAGGCCAGCGAATCCCTTCAGGTCCCAGGTAGGCCCCAATCACGTGTAGCTTGTGGCTGCTTCAGGGAAGGCCTCTTAGATAGGGACACTTACCCATATTACTGTAGTGTCAGGTACACAAAGAAGACACCGTGTGGTGATCGCGGCCCGTGGTCTGGGACCAGACCACTGCGGTGTTATCAAGGATTCTTAAAGGTGGGAGCCTCCTACCGGAGTCCACCCAACACAGAGGTGGACGACATCGCGGAGGACCACGTCGCTGGATCCTATGGATCCTTGTTGCTAAGTCGGCCGCACCGAGTACTGGGGTACTCGGCAGGTAGCTCAACAAAGTGCACCAACAGCTCACGGGGTAGTGCTACTTCCTACACTTTTGGGTGGGCTGGACATTGGGAAAGGGACATCAGGGTATTGGTGCCTAGCACCCGATGTACTTTGGGCCACTCACTGGTGGTACTGGGCTGGGTGTTCACTATACTGTGTGGTGGTGTTATGTTATATGTTCTGTCAGTAAAGGCTGTTATTATATACTATGTGTGTTTACTATCACGATTGGTTCCTGTGAGGGGCTCCTCCCACTATGCTGGGATCCCTCGCAGGTGGAGGCGCTGCACCGAGACGATAATTATACCATCCAGGCTCCCAGTGGTGGAGGTTTGGGCCCTCTGTGAGCCAACAGGTAACGGCAGTACCGGTAGTTTCTTTAGTCAGGGGAAAGAGGGATATATAAATATATCAATTGATTAAATAACTTTATAAGGCAGTTACATATCAGCAATTAATAGCTCCTTGCCAAAGTCCTGTACAGTTGATATCCATAAATAATGATGTCTCATGATTAACCCTTTCCCCAAAAATATATATAAACCCTTTTTGGGAAAAGGGTTAATCATGAGAAATCATTATTTATGGATATCAACTGTACAGGACTTTGGCAAGGAGCTATTAATTGCTGATATGTAACTGCCTTATGAAGTTATTTAATCAATTTAATCCTAGCTCTTACAAGATCTGTTACTATACTGTACATTCATTAAATCAAGCTCGGGGCAAAGGACTGATAATGTGAGTATTTTAATATTCTTGATGCGCTTACAAGAGAAGTGCATGTCAAATATGCTCCACAGAAGCTATAAAAAAAAAAAGAAATGTCTAGCTGCAAAAAAAAAATACTGCCTTTGATCCAATTCCTGAGAATATATCAAAACATTTAGGTCTGTTCCCAGCCTTCAAGGAGAAAAAAAAGTGAATCCCCCAAATCTAGCAGAAGCCGCTTTCTCCTAGTCGAACGTTAGAGTGAACGTTTTTTTGCTGTTTAAATGTGCCAATAAATCTATAGTTTGCTGATCCAGAGGATTCCCGGTCTGTTTCACTGACGTAGGCAGCTGCACCGCCTTCTTCTCTCCATTTGTTCTTTGCCAGCACCTTGGTAGAAGCACGCCGACAGCGCCAGGATCCCACACACCAACAGTGAGTTATGCATTGATTTGTTCCGGTTTCTTCTTGCAAAGTGTTCCTCAGTGAAGAGGTTATAGAGGGGCCGGATACCAATGTGTTATAGAGTGTGGCTACGTGGAATTTCATTTACATTGCGTTGTATATACGTCCCAACATTGCATTTGTGCCTGATCTAGTCTGAGTAGCGTCGCTGAGGGAAGTGGTGTCCCCATTTCTCCCTATCTAATGGGCCTGTCCCAACAGCAACCACAAGCTTAAGGGAGTCGAGGCCTAGCTGGGGAATAACAGGGGTCTCTGGCCTAGTGCAGGGGCCTACAGACACCCTGCACACACCCTTACCCTCTGATGTCCCAGCTCTGACTGCCTGGCTCTCTAAGCGCGCCAAATATATATTTCTCAGGAGCAGGGGATCCTCGCAGCTCTATTGGCTTAGCTGAGCCATGTGGTGCATTACCCCTGTGGATTCTGGGGGCTGTAGTCCCTGCTGAGCCTATTCCCCTAATGGCCACTGTACACTGCGTATGTGTGTGCCTGTAATGGTCGCCGCAACTCCCACTCCTTTCTGCGCATGCGCAAGCACTATCAAGATGGTGGTGCCCTGCTATGGGAGCCACCGCCGATCTCCGTCAACCTGGTCACCCTTCCACAAACTCTCTACCTACGGCAGTCTGACCGCAACCTCCGGCGGCAGTCACATCACCCACGGAGGTAAGGGGAAGCCAAGCAGGAGACCTGGCCAAATTCTCCCCCCGATGAAAAGACCAACGTCCACATTTGGGAACAGCGTAACACATAACCACAACCAGATTATATAAATGCATTGCAAAATGTACAACTTATCACAGGACATAACTCTACATCAAGTTATACATTTCCGTGAACATTATGACAGATTTGATTATGCTGTGAGACCACTGCTGAGCTTCATAGTGGGGTTCCCCAAATGAATCATAGGCTACTCAGATGGGAGGGTACCTAACACGTTGGCTTCGGTGAAGCTCTTCTTCAACTCCCTCTGGGGAGTAGTGCCCATACTCTTGAGGCTCAGTCTCTCTCATTGTGGGTACTACAGCCTCTGAAATGCCTCTATGAGGTATAAAGCAAGGACTTCTAGGATCCAGAGGAGGGCCCATTGGAGCCACCCTAGTAGGTGTCTGTTGTCTAGGCCAATTACCCATTGCTCCTTCAGGAGGTGCCTCTTGACTTTGGTCTGCGGTACTAGAGGGACCTTACGTAGGATCCTCAGTTGTTTCAGTTACTGTCTCTTCAAATTCTTCTGGCTCACCGGCCAATGGTGAAGCCTCTGTCTCTGGTTCATCATCCCCCACTTGTGAGATAGACAAGAGATGATTGTGGTGCCAGACCTTTAACCGGCCATCCGCGTCTCTTATGCGGTAGACCGGGAGGCCCAGCATCTGAGATTCCACTTCATAGAGTCTGTCACGCCAACAGTCAGCCAGTTTATGTTTGCCGGGGATTCTTAAATTGCGAAGGAGCACGGCGAAGGAGCAAGATGAATTTCCCGATGACGGACCTTACGGTCATAGCGCCGTTTGTTACCAGCATTCAGATGAGCTGATGTTCTCTCTGCTAATTGCTAGGCTCATTGCAAGCTTTCTTGGAGCCACTGTATGTATTTGAAATGCATCCAGTCGGTCGATACCTTCAGACGTATGTGTAAGGAATCCGCTCCATGGTTTACTGGTTGCCTTACCTTGCAGACCGGTGCAGTTCTGGATCAGCTCTCCTGAGGTTTGCTGCAGCCTGGATTCACTCATCAAAGCAATACACACTCCCTCTGGTATCTACTGCAGCTGTGCAGCCTTTCATTGCAAACTATACTTGCATTCACTCATTAGGGGCAGTACCTTCACACCCCCGCCGGGGATTGGCCCGCTGGCCTTTAAGTATTGCTTGCCCATAATGCTCCTTGCCGAGCATAGTCCTAACTGGATGTCAACTGTTTTGCCACAAGCTCTCGCTTGTTCTTCTTTGCTGATACCAGGTCCCGCCCTGCGTCCTTCAGCTTCCTTCAAGCCGCTTGTTCTCCAATGCTGATTCCAGGTTACGTCCTGCATCCTTCAGCTCCCTTCAAGCCGCTTGTTCCCTTATGCTGATACGGAGGTATTCCCTGCGTCCTTCAGCTTCTGTTCCCCTGTGCTGAAGCAGAGGTTTCGTTCCTGCGTCCTTCAGCCTCTTGGATTCCTGCACTAAAGTAGAGGTTCGTCCCTGCGTTCTGCAGTCTCCTGGATTCCTGCACTGAAGCGGAGGTTTCCCTGTATCTACAGCTTCCTGGTTCCTGGGGCCTACTCTTTCCCTAATCTAGAGAGGCCGTGTCCTGGTTCCTGCGCTGAGACAGAGGATTCCCTAGCCCGCTCAGGACTCTTGCGCTGTAGCACTGGTGCACCCGTGCAGCAAAGCGGTGTGCTATTCTGGTCTGCCTACCATCTCCTGTGACCAGTACCATGGGCCATGGTCGTCGCTCGCGCAGAGGCCAACCCCGCGCTCCTAAGCTGAAGCGGGGCTCTCCTGACTACCTGTTGCCGAACTCTTGCCTGAACAATGTTTATCCTGATGTCTCCTGTCCTGACCCTGGCTTCTACAACGACGACGCTGTCTTCTCCAATCCTGATCCTGCGATGTACGACAACGAACTGCGCAATCCGGATCAGCCTGCGCGGTCTCAGGTCGGTGCTTTTACAACCCCACCTCAGCCTCGCGGTCCGACCCTGGTTTGTGGCGAGCAGAACCCTGACAGTATGCTCGGCCGCACAAACTCGGACCGCCCTGTGGTGAGGGTTGGTAAGTTTCTGTCTGAAAGCCTGTCCCAGCCTGTAAACCAGTCCCAGTGTGAATACCAGTTTCTATGTGAGATATTACCCATGCTTGAGGATCTGATTGTGTTTGTAGGTTTAACCCCTTTGCAAAACAAATGCCGTAGTGATCTCATGATGAAGGTTTACCGCCTCCGGGACTTAAAACAATCGCTGGCCGCTTGTATTTGCTTTCCTGGTTACCCCTTAACTTGGGAAAATGTGTACCCTTTAGAATTGGACGACGCCCAAAAGGAACTCTCTTCCCTGGCCTTGTCTTTAGACATTTATATAGCAAAAGTGGACCCTCTCCTCATGTTGGCTGATGCCCAAAAAACACTCCATATCCTTTCCATGACATTGGACATTTGCATAAAGGAACAGGATCCTCCCCTCGCCAGCTTCGCTGCCGCTTGGCTGTATCCCTGGTCTACCACGGATCCTTGCCCTGAGTGTATGCCCGGGTTTCCTGACACCAATGATATGTTTTCGTTAACCCCTGCCGATCAGTCCTGTGAGGTTCCCCTGGAGAATACATATGTTGCTCTACCCAGCACTAATGTTCTTGTATCAGAGAATAAGTTCATTAGTTCTCCTATTTCTAGCTCAGAAGTCCTTTCTCTAGGTCTTGAGGGTTTTCCAGCTTTAACCCCTGCTGAGCAGTCCTGTGAGGTTCCCCTGGAGAATACATATGTTTCACTAGCCAACACTAAGGTTCTACTATCAGAGAATAAGTCCCTTTGTTCCCCTATTTCTAACTCCGAATCTGTCACTCCAGCTCTTCAGGGTTTTCCAGCTTTAAACTCTGCTAGGCAGTCCTGTGCGCTTTCCCCGTCAGAGAAAGAATCCCTAAGTTCTGTTCCCAGGGTCATTTCTGTATTAACCCCTGAGGGGCAGCTCTCTGAGTCTCCTTTGATAATTCCCTGTTCTCTGCCAGCCACGGTCACGCCCCTAGCTCCAGAGGAGAGATCCCTTGTCTCTCCTAATACAGAGAAAAAATTTCCTGTGTTTTACTCTCAGGCACTGTCTGCATTAACCCCTGTAAATTCTTGCTGCCTCCAAGTTAATGCCTTCGTTTTAGCCTCAGAGAATGAATCCACAAGTCAGACAGCAGAGGTTGCATTGCGGGATTCCTATAACCGTACGGAGTCCCTAGATATTCTTTGCTATAAATCCCCTGCTTCAGCTCAAGTTTCCGCAGTTTCGTCTCCGGAGACTTCGGCTAAAGTTCTGGTTCCTGATAAATGTATTCAGGAGTCAGGTTTTTCCCTAAGCTTGGTCGCAGAGTTCCTTCTCCCGGGTATGTCACTGAACCAGCCTGTCGCCCACATAGCGGGGATCCCTGCTTCAGCGCATAGTTCCCACATTATGGAGTCTGCAGTAATTTCTGGTTTCCCAGATATTCCTTACCAAATACCTACTTCAGAGACCAGTACAGTTATGATTAACCCCCGTGTACTGTCTGAGTTCTTCTCCTCTTTATGCTTAGGGTTAAAAGCATACAGTAGTCTGTATGTCCCTCCTGGGGTTCATATTATGTTCCCAGGAATGTTTGCTGACGCACGGTTTTCTCCCCAAAGTGACGCTTTTTCATATAGATTAGTAAAAAGCTTGCACACTGTATCCCTTTTCGCTGAATTGTGTCTTACTAGTTTTGAGACTCTGAGAGGTAATGATTCTCCTTCTGATTCTGAAGCTCTTTCTACAATGAGTATCCTGTCTGGGGGTCCCCCTGATTTCTCTCTCCAGGCTAATCCTTTGGGGATCAGCATATCTGTGATCACTCCCTTAGTACTGTCTGAGGTCACCATGCACATATTACAAGTCCTGGGGTTTAAATCTGAGCTATTTAGCTGTCCTGCCTTTGCTGAAACCCAGTCCCTCAGTACTGTGTCTAAATATGTCCCAGCAAACATGGGGTTACTCTGGGAGGAAATTAAAGCTCCTGTCTTAAAGGGTATTTTTTCTCACATGTCCAGCAAATCTAGAACCTCAGTAGTTGTTTCTAAGTCACTTATCAATACATCTGATTTTTTCTCTAATCAAACCCAGACACCCTCACTATCGGTTAGGAGTCCTGTGATCAGAGATTTTGCACTAGAAAACACACCTATTCATGTTTTTGACAGGTTAGGTACCCCTGTGGTTAGGGCCATTGCAGTTTCGGAAAAGACTCCTTGTACTCCTAAGGTGCCTGTCATTAAGAGTTTTCATAGTTCATACTTGCTGCTTGTTGATTCTCAAGGCTCTGTCACTGAGGTACAGACTTCAGCTTCTGATGTTAGCTTCCCTCCCACCACTACCCTGGCTCTGCCTTTTTCTCAAGCTACTGATTTGAAGATCCCAAGGACTATTCCTGATTCACTGACAATACTATCTCCCAATGAAGATTTCCCAGTATTGGAGAGCTCTACTGTTGTTTGCTTCTCTGCTCCTGCTAAACCATGGTTTTGTCCCTCGGAATTTTCGGTTGCCCCTGTTATTTCCTCTCAGTTGGAAATACTCTGTATGTATCCCAAGATTTCGGTCCCTATGCCGGGTTTACTGCTTGCCTTGTCACCTTCCATACCAATACCGGGAGATGCTTCCAACCAGCCTATACCCTTACTAACCATTACCTGGGAGCCTTCTAGAGGAAAAATTTCTCGCAAATTTCAACATGCAGTGGTCAGCCAAGACTTTTTCTGTTACAAAGTTCCTCCTGGTGTATTCGATCAATTATCAGGGCCGCTGATCCTAGATTCAGGTTCCTTTATTAAAGACTGGGCTTCCTGTAAGGGTTCTTCTGCCGTTTCTGCTCTGGAACCCTCTGGTTCTTCACAACCCTGGATTTCCAAGTCATTTTGCGGGGCGAGCCATGTACCAAGGATGTTTCTTCTACTACTCTTATTTCTTAGAACTGTACTCACTAAAGAACTGCTCGTTTATGGATGCCCTTTCTACCTAAAGAATTTTAGGAACAACTCAATGTCCCCAAGGCCCATGGATGGTCCTGTCTGGCCACAGTTCTCACCGGGGGGTGGGGGTACACTAAGGACTAATCATGAGTCACTGGAGTACGACTCTAACCCCAATCCTAGACTGTTCAGCAACAATTCCCGGTCCTCCAACTCTATGAGTGCTCATGTTCGCCCGGAGGTCTCGCGTGAAGGGGGGGGGTACTGTAAGGAATCCGCTCCATGGTTTACTGGTTGCCTTACCTTGCAGACCGGTGCAGTTCTGGATCAGCTCTCCTGAGGTTTGCTGCAGCCTGGATTCACTCATCAAAGCAATACACACTCCCTCTGGTATCTACTGCAGCTGTGCAGCCTTTCATTGCAAACTATACTTGCATTCACTCATTAGGGGCAGTACCTTCACACCCCCGCCGGGGATTGGCCCGCTGGCCTTTAAGTATTGCTTGCCCATAATGCTCCTTGCCGAGCATAGTCCTAACTGGATGTCAACTGTTTTGCCACAAGCTCTCGCTTGTTCTTCTTTGCTGATACCAGGTCCCGCCCTGCGTCCTTCAGCTTCCTTCAAGCCGCTTGTTCTCCAATGCTGATTCCAGGTTACGTCCTGCATCCTTCAGCTCCCTTCAAGCCGCTTGTTCCCTTATGCTGATACGGAGGTATTCCCTGCGTCCTTCAGCTTCTGTTCCCCTGTGCTGAAGCAGAGGTTTCGTTCCTGCGTCCTTCAGCCTCCTGGATTCCTGCACTAAAGTAGAGGTTCGTCCCTGCGTTCTGCAGTCTCCTGGATTCCTGCACTGAAGCGGAGGTTTCCCTGTATCTACAGCTTCCTGGTTCCTGGGGCCTACTCTTTCCCTAATCTAGAGAGGCCGTGTCCTGGTTCCTGCGCTGAGACAGAGGATTCCCTAGCCCGCTCAGGACTCTTGCGCTGTAGCACTGGTGCACCCGTGCAGCAAAGCGGTGTGCTATTCTGGTCTGCCTACCATCTCCTGTGACCAGTACCATGGGCCATGGTCGTCGCTCGCGCAGAGGCCAACCCCGCGCTCCTAAGCTGAAGCGGGGCTCTCCTGACTACCTGTTGCCGAACTCTTGCCTGAACAATGTTTATCCTGATGTCTCCTGTCCTGACCCTGGCTTCTACAACGACGACGCTGTCTTCTCCAATCCTGATCCTGCGATGTACGACAACGAACTGCGCAATCCGGATCAGCCTGCGCGGTCTCAGGTCGGTGCTTTTACAACCCCACCTCAGCCTCGCGGTCCGACCCTGGTTTGTGGCGAGCAGAACCCTGACAGTATGTCTACAGGAAGCCGTGCTTCTCGCCCGAACTTTAGAATGTAAGGAATGAACCCCGTAGATGTGTGGTGGGTGCAGTTATAGGCGTGCACCAGGGACTCACATGCTTACTCCACTCATTCTTCTGAGAACCTTTTAGGGTGCCGAGCATGTCCAGGAGGGTCAGGTTGAACCTTTCCAGCAGAGCATCTCCCTGGATGGTAAGGAGTTGGTTCAGGACTTGTTGATGCTTAACAGCTTAAGCAACTCCCTGATGAGGTTACTTTCGAAGTCCCCACCTTGATCCGAATGTAGGCGATTGGGCAGTCCATAATGGACCACCCTAAAGGAAACCGTCTTTCTTTCCCACAAAGAAGAGTGCAGCGCCTGCTGGAGAAGTAGAGGGTCGGATAAAACCCTTTGATAGGTTCTCCTGTAGGTAGTCATTGAGGACTTTCAATTCCGGTTCTGAGAGGGAATAAATTCTTCCAAACGGAATGGCAGCACCCATTAATAATTCAATGGGACAGTCATAAGAGCGATGTGGGGGAAGCGTATCCGCGTTCTTCTTGTCACACACATCTAAAAACTCAGAGTAAGGAGCCGGCAGAAGATTTTCTTGAGACGAGGAAATCTTATGTATTCCTACACACTCTGGTATAGGAGTTTTAGGTAGACAGGCTAGCTGACAGTGCTCCGAGGGAAACATGAGGGTCTTTGTCTTCCAGTCAATTACTGGGTTATGGATCATGAGCCATGGAATTCCCAGAATCACTGGAAACAAAGGTGATGGAATGAGACCAAATGAAATCTTCTCCTGGTGATTGGGCTCCATGATTAGTGTTAAGTTACTGGTTTCATGGGTAACAGGTCCAGAGCTCAAGGGAGTACCGTCAACGACTTCCATCCTTTCTGGTGATTCCTTGGCTACAAATGATACCGAATTGTTCTTGGCGAATTCTATGTCCATAAAATTCCCTGCCGCCCCTGAGTCGACCATTACTGTTGTTGAAAAACGATGTGTTCCTTCCTCGATTATAATAGGAACCAGGATTCTAATTGTATATAATAGGGTTATAATTGGTGGAGAACACTTCCCGGCGCTCTTCCAGCTTGGTCGATAGCCGATCCTGCCACTCAGCGGACAGGGTGGATTCCCCAAAATCGATTGCCAGCTCAGCTGGTTGATCTTGCATGGTAGCGGTGTTCACTTACGCAGCCATCGCCTCGACGGGAGTAACTGGATATATCCTACCCAACCGTTGACCTTTGTCGAGAGCCATAGTGTATGGCGATATGTTTGGGATTGGTCTTGATATTTTCCATCGGTATTGAGGACTTCCTTTCTTGTATCTTGGGCACCAGCCTGTAACATCGATTGGCATTGTCCTCTGGCATACTCTCCAGAGAGAAGAGATGATCAACCTTGTCTTGGCCCAGATAGCAGCAGGCTGCGTACATTACCTTCACTCCCCCTGGTGGAATCTTGGTAAATCCCTTGGTGTTATTGAACAGGTCTCCATATCCATCTTGTGCCGATATTTTGCAGCACCTTAGTACTGGGTGGATTTGTAGGGCAGACAGGGGTAGTTCACCGGCCTCTTGCATGTACGCTCGGATTACCGCCCGCACCGCATCGGCGTTGGTCCCCAATATGATTGGGGTGCCTGGGTGTTCTCAGGGCTCGGGGCATATCAGAGCCCCACATCCATGTGTGAGTCTTGCCGGTGTTCAGCTGTGGTATTTCCAGCCTAACCTTCACCACGCCGTTGATGGGTTAGTCCTCATTACTGAATCCCCACAACTTCATCTTGTCTGCCGACTGCAAGGTCAGGTGCTTAAGATGTTGGTTGTAGAAAGGGAGGTACACAATGGTCACTTGGGACCCAGTGTCCAGCAACGCCGATGCATATATGCCATCCACGAAGATGTGCATGATTGCGGCCGGTTGCACGTGACTGGACACATCCGATGGAGGTATTTCATCATCGGGGCTGGGCGCTGGTGTGTTTTCAGAGGACGTGGAGGGCATTTCTGGTGACCTTGCAGGTCATGGCTTTAGGATGGGATGTCCTAGGTTTTTTTTTTCTGGGCAGTTTCGGGAGAAGGTGACTTTTCTCGCCACAATTGTAGCAGACAGCCTCGTCCTGGCTCATCTCAGTTCTGTAGGTAGGAGATCCTCTCTTAGTCGTCCTGGAGGTGGCAGCCGGGCTTTGGGATGGGGGTAACCTTCGGCGCCTTCCGCCCTCTAGGGCTTTGGAGCAGATGTCCCTTTGCACTCTTCCTTGTGGTGCTCCTTGGACTTTTTAGGAGTGTGCAACCGAGCGTCCGCCTCGTGTTCCTTCACTTGGTTTAAGAGCCCCGTGAATGTAGGTGGATTCCCTTGCATGAGGCCACACCTAATCATGTTGGCAATGGTGGGAGTTCGGCTTGACCCTCGCAGAGACTGCTTATGACGGGCTTGATCCACTCCGGAGGCGGGGACAAGCTTGCGGGTCAGTAGCGGCCACAATACCAACTGGGGCTTCATCCCCTCCATCTCCCAGGGGTGTATGAGGCGATGGATGCTTCCGCCTGATAGGGGACCTCTGAGGAGAGTCCCAGGGTGAAAACTGCCACGGGAGTTGGTAGCTCAGCGTATATGAGTGTCATATTCTCTAGCCTGCTGTACCCATGCTTGGCCACCGGGACTGCTACCACTCTCAATGTCTTGTTCTAGCCTGCAGTACCTATACTTGTCCACCGGGATTGCTGCTGCTAAACTAAGGAACATTCCAGACTCTGATACCTGACACCTCTGCACCTGTGCTCCACCTCTCAGCCTGCATATATAAATCTCCCTTTCCTGTTCCTCCCTTGCCTGTTTATACTGGTTCCTTAGCTCCTGCAAGGCTCCTGTGTTTACTGCTGTGCTAGCTATCATCCTGTTCCAGTCTCCTCGTTGCCGACCTCTGCTTGTTACCTGACTTCGCTCCCTGCCGCCTGCCTCGGACCCCTGCTTGTTACCTGACTTTGCTACCTGCCGCCTGCCTCTGATCTCTGCTTGTGACCCCTACTTCGCTCCCTGCTGTTCCTGCCACTGGGATCCACTTCAGCCGAAGCCCAATCCTTGACAATGAGTGGGTAACCAGCGGGCAGGGCCTAGGATTGATTTACGGCCTGAGGGGTCGTGTCCAAGCATATCTCATGTTCGGTGGCCAGTAGTACGGCACAAGAATGAAAAGCAGTGTCATGTTTGCGATCTAGGATTCTGGCATTGGCCAGACCCGGGGAGTTCTCGGGTGGTCGCAGATGGCAATTATAGATGTAAGAGTGGAGACTCCTCCCTCTGCAAACATGTGGCGCGGGGGAACGTGACATTCTAAGGCCCAGTCGTGGACCTCTTGCTTGGAGGGCATGGAGATGGTGTGGATTTGGTTTAACAATTTGACTGCTGAGTAGGACATCTCAGATCTGAGATCTCAGCAGCGCCTTCAAATGTAGCACAAATTCCCCCACACTATGGGGTGGTGGCTACCGCGTGTATGTGGTGCTTAGGCTGCCACTCACAGGAGGCCTGAACCTCTGCTGCTGGGAGCCTGGGGTGTACCTAAATTGTCTGGTGACAGCGCCGCCACCCGTAAGGGATCCTATTAGTGTGGGATAACCCAGTCACAGGACACAATGTAAGAAATACATACTGGTATGGTATAACAGGTTTACTGTACAGGTGCTAACAATAACATAACATAACACAGGCCTCACAGGGCCATACCCCCACACAGCACCCCCAACCACCGTGTCCACACCCTGGTGGAGTTTACCCCAAAGTACTGAGGTGCTCTGGGCACTCAACCTCCCAGTGTACACAGAAGCCAACCCACCCAATGTATGGGTGACAGCGCTGCACACAACCCGTGTTAAAGTTGGTGCACTTGAAGGTGTAGGTGTGATACCTGCCAAGTGCTCCAACAACCGGTAGCACCAACTGAAAACAAAGGGGCCATCTGGTCCCACGCCGTCAACGATGAGTCTGCCTCCATGTGGGGTGGTGTCCAGCTGGAGGGTCCCACTATGAAGAGAGTCTCTAATCTGTGGGGTGATCTGGTCCGAGACCACTGGATTGCCTGTTCACCGCAGCCATCCTGGCTGTGTCCCTCACACTTGTCACTGAAGGGGCAGTGTCCCTATCTAAAGGGCTGTCCCTGCAGCAACCACAATCTTAGGGGAGTCCGAGCCTATCTGGGGCATAACAGGGGGTCTCTGGCCTAGTGCAGGGGCCTACAGACACCATGCACACACCCTGCACACACCCTGCACACACAGCGTACCAAACGTATCTTTCTCAGGAGCAGAGGATCCTCGCAGCTCTATTGGCTTAATTTAGCCATGTGATGCATTGTCCCTGTGCATTCTGGGGGCTGAAGTCCCCACAGAGCATATTCCCCTAATGGCCGCTGTACACTGCGCATGCGTGCGCCAGTAATGGCCGCCGCAACTCCAGACACCTTTCTGCGCATGCGCAACTGTACTGTGCATGCGCGCGCACTATCAAGATGGCGGCGCCCTGCTAAGGGAGCCGCCGCAGAACTCCGGCGACCCGGTCGCCCCTGCATAACCTCCCTACCTTCGGCAGTCTGACCACAACCTCTGGCGGCACCCACACCACCCGCAGAGGTAAGGTGGGCCAAGGCGAAGCCCAGTAGGAGACATGGCTACATTTACATAAAATATTGTTTTTCTATTTTGCCCTGCATGTCTGCTTAACATTGTACTATAGAACGTACCACCCAGACGTATTTCTAAAAGAAAGAATTTCTCACTAACAAAAAATCCATGTAATTGCTTGTTTGAGTGCAAATACAAGAAGAGAGCATGGAAAATGTAGGAACGATTGGACAGTAATCTGAAAGATTAGCTAAGAATATTGAGCAGTCGTCTACATAATCAATAACGGTTATTCTGACTGGGGATTTTGAATAGAAAGCAAGTTGGCTGTAAACTTTTTAAATAAAGGGTGCATTTAAATTAACGGTCTGTAACTAGCTATTAACAAGACAGTGATGGAAAGGTGCTGGGGAGTGGGGATATCAATGGAACAGGTCTAAATTACCCCAGGGACATACAGAGCTAATAGAAGGGATAGCCAGATAATAATTTATGAATTAAACTTAAAGTACTGTATTAGTCAGTGGATTTCAAATCAAAACTTATTATTATTTTTTTTAAATAGTATTTGTTATACAATGTTTAGGGTTTAAAAAAGGCAAATCATATTGCTTAACCAGAACTCTTCATCAATTGCAGTACAACGTACTGCATTATAACATGTTGCTTGATTAAAACATTTTATTGAAGATTTAACTGATATTTTTGTAGGAGACATCTTTTTTTCAAAATGGGCTACATTAAATCCAGAAGCACATCTTACTTCTGTTGCCTATACCTTTAAATATGCCACAGAGTGATTTAGATAATAACTTTTGGGACTATATTTGGACAGCAGTTAATTATATGCTAAATTATGGAGCAAACTGTAAATAATTCATTACTTGAGTGAGTAGTTTCACTTTATTACAATTTCAATATACCTCGTGAAAATGAACTGGTGCTTCAAATAAAGTATTTTACACTGTGTATAATCTCTGGAGACATGTGTGACTGTGTATGCCAAAACTTGATAAATATAGAAACAGTGCTTATTATAAACAGAAGGGGGGGGGGGAATGAAAAGGCAGAAAACATCCAGTTTTCGCATTCATTATAAAGGTAGATGACATACACATACAATCACAATGAATAGAAGAGAGGGGATTCCATGTTTCCATGACCAAACAGTAGAAGAAACAGCTTCATGATAGATAATAATGAAAGTGATTTGGAGTGAAGGTATAAATCAGAGTATACTGTAGATAATTCAGGCCTCTTGACCAAAGTTCTGTGAAGAACCAAATATAAAGTAACATATCAAAGGAAAAGTGGAGCTGCCTGTCCATATTCTGCCATCTTTCTCTTAACTATCCTATGACAGAATATAAAACTTTGTGCAAGATAGGTCGACTCTCCCAGAATAATGAATGGATAAAAAATATCTGTAAAACCTCAATCCGTGTCCTCCCCAGACTCACATAGTGCTTGGTGGTTTACGCTACTCATTTTTTTGCCTTTCTCTTAAGGCAAGAAAAGTTAAAACTAACACATTTTGTGGGAAAGTAACCTCACTCAGTATTCCCATCTTTAGGTTGCAGACAACAAAAACAAAACCCCCACACACTTTACCTGGGTTCTTGGTTTTACCCTTGACACCATTTAATGTTACTGATAGTGGGGGAGGTACCTAGTAGAGCTTTTTCTGATTGTCTTTGGAGAGAGGTGGCCCTCATCTACAAGATACTTGTCTATCCTACTTTGTAACACATCTGCTTTCTTTTTGTAGCATATTAGTATCCATTTTTGGAGCATTGTAAATGCAGGAAGGCAAAATGTATTCAGCACTATATCGGACAAAGGAAAATAAACCACAATACATTCTAAAGAGGTTATTCATTAAACGGTGAGGGTGCTGATCGGTTGACGCCAATGGGCGTTTCTGAACGATACGTTTGCGATCAGCACTACCGTAGTTTACTGAAGAACCTCGTCACAAACCAATGTTGCTGGTGAAAAATATTAAGGGGCCTATGTACGACGTTTTAGCTCAAAATTTGTGCATGTCAAACTCAATTTCAATTAAGTGTGTCAAAATTGTCCGTCATGTTAAACTTGGGATAAACGCTAAATAGACTTAATAGTGTTAGCGCAGAATGAATTTACTATGTATAAACAAAAATGGGATACAAGGATGTTTTTATTATATAGTTAACAAAATTAATTCCGAGTATGGCTATTCTAAATATTATATTAATAATTCTTATTTTCTAATACTAGTTAAAACAAAAGAATACACAATTATTTTTTTTTTTTTTTTATAACTTGTATTTTATTGAAATATTTTTTTGCGTAAGAAATATAATAAAACATACATTACATAGTTACTTTGTGCATCGTAATAAAATAAATACAATCTTTGAAACATTGTGCTGTATATAAAGTGGGGGTTCCACGACTTTTCGCGCCCTACTGAGCCGTGGAAAATGGGGTTGAACCGGGGTTGAGGGGGGAAAAGAGGGGGGAAAAAAAAAAAAAAAAAAAGGGGGGGGGGGGAGGTGGGGAAGGGGGAGGAGGGTTAGGAAATGGCAGGGGGGATAGGGAAAGGAGGTAATTGATTACTAGATGTTGGTATCGCCGGGTCACGAGAGATACTCCAGTTGTCAGTCGTAGAATGAGTAAGCTGGTGCCTGAGTGTTGAAGTATATAAGATAGAGCGGGATCTTTGAAATCGCTCACTCCTACAGGAGAACGCATCTACCATTATCAATGCCAAATTGTGTTACGCTCAACCCCGGGGATGTCTGTCTGTGCTAACCAAGGCAGCCAGACGTTTAGATAATTGTCACCAGTGTCGTTAACCAGACTCGTTAACTTTTCCATCTGGCAGATAAACCATAATCGATTTCGAATCTTTGGGATGTTTGGTATGTCGGGGCGTTTCCATAGTGCTGCGATCTCACACCTCGTTGCAATTGCAAAATGAGAAATTAATTTATTTTGGGATTTTGTTAGATCTTTTAGAGGTCTGTTCAGGAGGAACAGCCAAGGATCTGGGGGAATAGTGAGGTCAAAAATCCTCTGTATCCAATTTCTAATCTTGTCCCATATTTGGGCTATTCGTGGGCAAGACCACAGCATATGTAACAAGTCGGCCGTTCCTCCGCACTGTTTGGGGCATAGGGGGGAGGAACCTGGCACGAACTTAGATAATTTGAGTGGGGTGAGGTACCACCTCATGAGTACTTTATATGCGTTCTCCTTTAGTGTGGTGCAAATAGAGCTTTTGGCTGTGGCTAAAAATATGGTGTTCCAATCGTCCTCCTCTAGAATCTCTCCTAGGTCCGTCTCCCATTGGTTTCTAAAAGCAGGGGTGTGTTGGTGTGATGCTGAGAGATCGACTACTTCTTTATATATCGTTGATATAAGTCCCTTAGTGTCGGTTTCTGCCCGACAGAGCTTTTCGAATTTAGTCAGGGGGGGGTATGGGGCCAATTTGTTGTAGAATGCTCTTATCTGGAGATATTTAAAGAATTCTGAGTGGGGGATATTTTGTTCTGATCTGATGTGTTCGAATGTTTTAATTTTAAGATCAAAACCCTCTAGGTCCTTGATCCTATTGTATCCTTTTGATCTCCATACTGAACAATTACTGCCTATTAGACCAGGTGCGAACCTCGGATTATTCCATATGGGGGACATTAGGGAATTAACTGATGTAAGAGAGTTCTTAATTTTGGAAGCTTCCCAGATCGACAACGAGTTAGTCATTGAGGTGAGCGGCAGACCTATGTGTTTTCTTGAGTTTTTAGGTAGCCAAATTAAACTGCTAAGGTCCAATGGGGAACTAGCAGCACCTTCCAACTCCACCCATCTTTTCAATTTAGGGTCGGAGTGCCAATGTATAATATGACTTAATTGAGCCGCTTTATAATACGATAACAGGCAGGGTACCGCCAAGCCTCCCGCTAACACAGATCTTTTCATATTTATTTTATTGACTCTCGGTTTTTTCCCCTTCCAGATGAATTTGGATATTTCAGACTGAAGTGAGAGTATATCCTTCAGTCTGAGTGGCACTGGCAGGGTTTGGAAGAGGTATAGGATATGGGGTAGTAGGTTCATTTTGATGCTATGTATCCTACCTATCCATGAAATTTGCTTGGAGGCCCATCTGGAGAGGTCTTTTTTTAAGGAACGAATTAGGTTGGGATAATTTGCGGAATAGATATTTTTAGCGTTTTTTGTAATTTGAATACCTAGGTATTTTATGGATTTCTTTTGCCAATTAAACTGGAAGTTGAGCTTTAACAATTTCTCGGTGTGACTAGGGAGATTAATGTTTAGAGCTTCTGATTTGGATTGGTTGATTTTGAATCCAGAGACTTTGGAAAATCTGTCAAGTAGGTCAAATAGGTTTGGGAGGGAAGTGAGGGGCTTTGAAATTATTAATAAGATATCATCTGCGTACAGGGCCGCCTTATGAGTTTGTGAATATACGTTTAACCCTGAGATATCTGGGTTGTCTCGGATGTGTGCCGCCAGAGGTTCAATACATAGGGCAAACAGGAGAGGGGATAAAGGGCACCCCTGTCTCGTGCCGCTCTGAATCTGGAATGGGAGAGAGGGGAAACCCTGATGTATAACCTTGGCTGTTGGGCCTGAGTATAGAGACATAATTGCTCTGCTCACCTGATCCCCGAATCCAAATGCTGCGAGCGTTTCCTTAAGATATGGCCAGTCAATCCTATCAAAGGCTTTTTCTGCATCCAGACTTAATAGCATACTTTGGGTGTTATTTTTATTTGCCAATTCTAGCAGATCAATAAATCGTCGGGTATTATCCGCTGCCTGCCTTCCTTTTATGAAGCCGACTTGATCTGGGTGTATTAGTCTGGGTAGGATTGTACTCAATCTGTTGGCCAGGAGTTTAGCGAATAATTTGATATCTGTATTGATTAATGATATAGGTCTATAACTTGTACAATGCAACGGATCTTTCCCAGGCTTATGTATGAGAGATATAGACGCCCGCAGCATATCTCCGGGGATTGGGGCTCCCGCTAAGATAGCGTTGAACATGTGGAGCAGCCTTGGGGCAAGTAATTCTGAGAATTTCTTATAGTAGAGCCCTGAAAAGCCATCCGGACCTGGTGCCTTTGAAGATTTGAGTTCTTTGATAGCCTGTGACACTTCTTCCAATGTGAAGTCAGTACACAGCTTGTTGCTTTCGCTCTCTGTTAATCTCTCTAGTTTTGAGCTGGCTAAGAAATCTCTTAGAGCCTTGCTCGTTTTGCTGTTATGTGCCACTTTCTTCCCATCATATAAGGAGCCATAGAAAGAGCCAAATTCTTCTACTATCTTTTGGGGGTTGGATGTGTGGATGTCAGATTTTAAGCGTAAAGCTTGGATATTAAACTTAGATTGTCTATCTTTTAGCGCGCGGGCTAGCATCGTATCCGGCCTGTTAGCTTTTTCATAAAACTTCCTCTTTGACCAGCTTAGTGAGTTGTCGGCCCTGGAAGTTAATAACATGTTTAGTTCAATTTTGGTATCTTTTAATGTCTGAAGTGTTTGTTTGTTTGGGTGAGACTTGTGAGATACTAGTAGAGAGTGGAGTTTGTCTTGGAGAATAATAATTTTAGCGTCTCTCTCCCGTTTTCTTTTAGCGGTGATGCTGATTAGTAGACCCCTCAGTGTAGCTTTGTGAGCTTCCCAAAGAGTAATATGGGATTCCACAGAGCCTGTGTTAAGTTTAAAGAATTGATCAATATCTTGACCTATAGCATCACAGAGTGCGGGTATCTTTAGGATTGATTCATTTAGTTTCCAGTTCGCCCCTGGTCTAAAGGCCTGAATTTTAGTGCACCGTAGCTCTATAGGTGCATGGTCGGACCATGAAATATCATGGATCTCAGAACGAGCGACCATAGGGACCAGTTGACCTGAAATGAAGAAGTAGTCGATTCTGCTATATGTTGTGTGTGGATGGGAGTAAAAAGTATAATCCTTACTCGTCGGATGTGTCTCTCTCCAAATGTCCACTAATTGGTTATCTTTTAGGTTTTTAAGTAGGGAGGAGTGAGCTTTTTTGTTGTCTGAGTCCTTTCCCCCTGATCTATCTAGGGAAGCTTGTATTACTATATTGAAATCACCTGCGAGGATTATGCTGCCTTGGGATATTGAGCGCAGAATTCGGAAAAATTTATTGAAGAATGCAGCATCTTGTACACATGGGGCATATAAGGATGCTAAGGTGATATGTTGTTCGTGTATAGTACCTACAAGGATTAGAAAACGTCCTTCCGCGTCTTTTTTCACTGTTTTGGCTACGAATGGAGTTTTATTGCTAAAGAGTATAGCTACACCGCCTTTTTTGGTGGGCGCCGAAGCTGTATAGAACTGGGAGAAGCCCTTGTCTAGGAATTTAGGTGTATTGTTTTTACTAAAGTGTGTCTCCTGGAGGAGCAATATTTCAGCCTGTTTTCGTCTATAATCAGAGAAGGCTAGTCTTCTTTTAATTGGGCTATTAAAGCCTTTAACGTTGTGTGAGATTAAGTTTAATGCCATTGTGCAATATGGAGGAGGTACGATGTGTCGTATGATGGGTACTTACTGTTATCAATGCCCGAAGTGGTCTTAGCTTTGTCTTTTTCTGCCCGCGTCTGGAGCGTGACCCTTGGATCCTTGAGTCTTAGGAGTGTGGTTGGGGGGGGGAGGGGGTGGGGAGAGGTTGAACATACTGGGAAAGCTACATGGGGGAAAGAGCAAAATAAATTAAGTAATGTGCAACATATGCAAAGTAAAAAAAGGTAGGGGAAAAAAGGGAAGACAAGAGCTCGCCTCGGGGGCCCCCGAGGACGGCTCCTGCGCCTAGAGGGAGGGACTTCAGGTCTCATCACCTGGATGAGCCTGCCTCCAAAAATGGAGTCAGATCTCCCTAGGTCTTGAGGTTGGTCCCGTAAACTAGGGGACCAGGTTAGAGAAGGCATATGCCACGACGAGGCTGGGCCCGCCGGCACTCCTCTACTGGGAAAACAAATCAAACTTGCGGCAAATAGCTCGAACATATTAAACAGGTATTAAACAGATTATATACCCTAAACTGTGAACTGTAAGTACAGAATTTTGGCTCTTTCTGTAGGTGAGTCTAAAGCGTATTGCGAAAACCGCCCAGATCCCGCCAGAGTCTTTGAGCCCAGACCTCCTACGGCTATGATTAATCCCGATTGGGAGAATAGCCTAGGTAACTGGAGAATGTATTAAAGTATATTGTCTGTCATCTGGCTCCGCCTAAGTATACATAAACCTACCGCTGGATAAACAAGCATGTGTATACATACTAAAGTATGGGGGAACGAACGTGAGGGAGGACACCTAAGGACTGAATATAGTGATAGCTGCTTATTGTGGGATCAGTATAGATAGTAAAATTTCCTGCAATAGAAAATGTAGTTATTGTGTAAGTAATGAGTTAAGGATTGGATTATATATTTTGGAAGCCTTGGGGAGTATAGTTCATGAAGAGATTCCCAACCCATCTGCGATGCAGTCGAAGAGAGAGTGTGCCTCCTCGGATCTCTCCCTGCTAGGTAAAAGCCAGATGTTTCGGCTATATTGTGGTGATGAGCCAGAATCAAAATATATATCTATACATATATATGTGCATAAATGCACTCTTACATGCACACATATATACGTACATACGTATCCACATATATACATCACACACATCACACATATCCCCGAACATACAAACTCACACATATATACATACATCTGTACATATATATTCATACATAGGCACACCTACACATATACATATATACTCACACATACATACACATACAGACATATAAACGCATATATACGCTCATGTACATACATATATATATACTTATCCATACATGCACACATACACACATACACAGGTATATATATACTCACACATACATATAAACACATATGTGCACATATATATATACACACGCACATATATACAAACACATATACTCATATATACACACACATATACATATGCATAAACATACACGTGCACACATACATACATACATACGCACATATACATAAACATATATACTCATACATATACATATACATACATATGTACAAATGCATACATACCCACGCACTCATACTTATATACGAACGCATATATACATACACCCATATACACTCATATGTATATAACTATGTAATGTATTAGATTATTAGTTTATTAGTTTGTTAGTGTGTGGTGTACAGTGTAGGTGTGAGTGAGGTGGATACTGGGGAGAATGCTGCTATGTTGAATTTCTTCTTCTCTCTGCTCGTCTGGCATCCGGCTTCCTCCTTTCAGCTTGGGCTCTTCCTGCATCCGGGTCCTCGATGACGTCAGCGGCATCCAGCGGCAGCCATCTTGGTGGTGGCATCGGATCCCTTAAGGAAACTCCGATCTCGCGAGACCTCGTGACGTCAGCGGCAGCCATCTTGGTGGTGGCGTCGGATCCCTTAAGGAGACTCCAATCCCGCGAGTCCTCGGTGACGTGAGCGGCATCCAGCGGCAGCCATCTTGGTGGTGGCGTCTGATCACTCAAGGGAACCCTGATCCCGCGAGAGGGAGCAGCGCGACGGCGACGTCATACCTGGCTTCGCGCCATCCTCACTGCAGCTCCCGCGCCGGACCAGGGAGGACCAGGGAAAGATGGCTGCCGCTCGAAAGTGGTGTGCGGCTCAGCTCCAGGCGGCGATCAGGGTTTTGAGAGCGTAGGTAGGTCGGGACAGCGGCGGGGAGGGGTATTCTGCGCCAACAATTCATTATTTGTATCAGGAATCAGGGAAGCTGGTTTATTCTGATCCTGATGCCTCAGGGGCAGTCATCCCCTTAGGTTTGTTGGTTCCCACTTTGGACCAGGAGGGGCTGGTAGATGTGGAAGGGGGGTTTGGTAATGGGGAACCCGGTGTGCTTCGGGTGGTTCTGGGGATGCCTAATTTGGTTAGGAAACTCTCCCCATCCTCCGGATTCTTTAGTGTATGGGCTACTCCGTTCTTGATGCTAAGAAGGGCACAGGGAAACAGCCACCTATATTTAATGTTGTTGTCTCTCATTACACGTGTGGTGGGGGCCAGGGCTTTTCTCTTCAAAAGGGTAGCTGGGGCTAGGTCTTGGTATACCTGAAGCTTAACTCCTTCAAACTCCAGTGACCTGGCCTCTCGGGCAATTCTGCACACTTCTTCCTTTGTGCGGAAGTGGTGAAATCTGGTGACAATATCCCTGGGGGGGTCCCCGCTCTGCGGTTTCCCACGGAGAGCTCTGTGGCAGCGGTCTAGCCTTAACTCTGCCTCCTGTTTGTCCGGGAAGAGGTGCTCTAGCCACCTGAGGGTGAAATCTTCTGGGTTATTGATGCTTTCTGGCACTCCACGTAATCTAATGTTGCATCTCCTGTCACGATTCTCTGCGTCTTCTGCTTTATCCTCCAGGAACTTAACTTTGTCAGTCAGAGAGGATATTTGTTCTTGTGTATGGGAGATGGCAGCCATTGATTCATCAGCCTTTGTTTCAAGAGTGTCAGTTCTTTCACCCATGGCATCAATGTCTTTCCTGAGGGCCCAAAGTTCAGATTTGAAAAACTTTTTCATATGTGAACAGAATTCTTTTAAGTCCTTTCTTAAGTCCTTTCTGTGAACCACTTCTTCATCTCCTTCATCTTCCGTGAAGGGATCTGCCTCCGGGTCATCTATAGCAGGGTGGGGGGGAGACACCATTTTATTCTGCTTATCTGCTGGGGGCACTGTTTTCCGCTTAAAATATGTAGAAACTGGCTGGCTTTTGGTGCGGGCAGTTCTGCCTGAGGCCATCTCTGCAGGTTTATAAAACTTTTGCTGTATAGTGAGCCGGGGAGTGATTGAAATTGCCGCTTTTATTATGTTTAAGAATGCCGACGGGTGAGGAGCTCTGGGATCAGGACTCCATTCACCTCGGTGTAGCTCCGCCTCCTCCCACAATTATTTTCATTTAAATTGTATCAATCTGATATTCAACATGAGAGATGTGTCAACAAATTATGTGTCAAATGTATGGCCACATATTGATTACCATAGTGTACATACGAGATATGATGACATAACATGTGGGGTTGTATTACTTTTTAGCAATGACACTTTTGATGAAACACAAATGTGAAAACATACTGTATGTTAGTATAGTGCATACTGTAGAACCCCAAAAGTTAGTAGCACTGCACTTGAATACAGGAGGACATAAATACTGTATGATACAAATCTGGATGCTTTTCTGAATCTAATTTAAATATGTGCATGCTTTAAGATAAGATTATGGGATTTAAAACCCTTTCAGTTTTTTAAAGAAAAAATGTTTTTCGGAGAAGAAAAACTTCTCTTTAACTAATAGTTTTGCTATAGTTGTATCGACCATCTCATAAATGGATTTATAATATTTTAGAATTTAAAAAATCTACCATAAAGGTATGACAAATATCTCATTATTTTGCCGCTACAACTGAATTCCAGAAAAAGAGAAGACATACAAAAGGAGATTGTGCTATGATTTGGCTTAAAGCATATCTCATGAGAAATACAAAACTGGTCAAGGAAATTAAAGGTCTGTGCTTGGAAAGATTGCACAGTGCCATTTAGCAACACCGACATGTTATTTACTGAATACATTTCTGGAAAGGGAAAATTAGCTGTGGCCGTTCAGCTGCCGAAGGATAGTAGGCCTTCGCCGTTTAGTCGTGGCTATTTTGGCCTTAATGTAGGACAACTGTGTAGGTGTCAGGATTGCCTAGACCTCCTGCCTAGCCATAGCTTCCTTGTCCACTGGGTGTGCTGCTGTCTTCTGTTGGCTCTGGGTTCCTCTGTCTGTCTGTCTTCTTGTTGCTCCTGTCTCTGTCCTTTATAGCTTGCTTCCTGTCTGTTGCTTTTGCCTTTGCTTGCTAGTCAGACTCCTACAGTATGCTCATGCCTGTCTTTGATCCTGACCTGTTTCCTGTACCTGTACCTGTATTTGAGTCTGCTCACAGTAAAAGCCCTTGCTAGTAATCTGGCTTGTCCCTGGTTATTCCTGCTCCCCGGTCTCAGTCCCTGCTCCCTGTTCTTAGTCCCTGTCCTGCCCCGCCTGTCCTGTTCCAGTCTCCTCGTTGCCGACCTCTGCTTGTACCTAACTTCGCTGCCTGCCGCCTGCCTCGGACCCCTGCTTGTACCTGACTTCGCTGCCTGCCGCCTGCCTCGGACCCCTGCTTGTGACCCCTACTACGCTCGTGTTGTTCCGGCCACCGAGATCCTACCCGCCACAGGAGTCTCCCGTGACAGTAGGCGTTGTGATTAGTGGTTGAGGTTAGGGTTTTTAGGGTACAGGGTTAAGTTTGTGTTTTCAGGGTAAGGGGTTACGGTTAGGGTTGTTAGGGAAGAGGTTAAGGTGTTTAGGGTAAGGGGTTAGGAGATGCAGTACCTGCGGAAGTGAACTGTCCTGGCTGCCAGATGTCCCGGCGGTGAAAGAGCCGTGGCTAAACGGTTGTGGCTAATTTTCCCAGATCTAAACATTTCTGCTACCTAATGAGCTTCAGGTTCCTCTGACATTAAAAACTTCTAGATGGTTCAAATGAAATATCCTGTAAAATCTTATACATTTTTCCCTACTGCCTCCAAAATGAAAAACAAAATTCACTAATAAGCTCAAAGTGCAAAAAAAACAAACCATATGGTTACTTACAATATATTTTGCCAGACAACCAAAATCATAGATATGTTGCAAGAATGAAATGACCCTTACCTGCAAAAAGAAAACAAATAACTTTGGTAAATACTTTAGTGTCTCTTTCAGGTGTATAAGCACATTTACTGTATCATTTCTGCACACTCTCCATGAGCTTTTCACAAATATGCGTTGTCATTTTGGCAACCCTAAAATTATTTAATGCTACCAAATAACTATATGTAGATAATGCAACAATTCAAATATTTACCTACAATTCATTCAACCATGTCTCTCTGCATCAATGTATCATTATATTTTACCTTATAATACTTTTTTTGTAGTATTTCGGGAAGTGGTTATGTGGAAATATAGGGCCATATTTGCTAAGCAGTGCTACTACAGCACATACAGCTGCAGCGGCCGTTATTCAAACAAATCACGGGATGTCATGACGCGGGATGTGTTCCAACCTTACCGCCTTAAGACGCGAGTGCGGCGAGTGCAGAAAATGGCATTTTAGAGTTCTGTTTTTTAAACACCTTAAATTGACACAGCAGCACAGTACTGTACACATTGCAATTCATTCATTTCATTGCACCCAAAGAAACAGAATCCATGAAATTCAAACACAGCAATAGCGATAAACTCGTGTGCCTGGGGCGATTGGCCGCGTTCATGCTGCGTGGAGTACAGCAGTGCACACGAAATCGGCGCCGTGATTTGTTTGAATAACGTCCGCTGCAGCTGTAGGACACCTGATGCTAGAAGACACCTTATGTCCCATTGAAGTGAATGAGGTATAAAGGGGGTTTCTGGCTCCAGATGAAGTCTTTTTGAGTTATGCAGCGTAGTAAATATTGTTTGCAGCGGGTTTTGGGAGGATATTATAATGAGATTATCTTTTTATCTAGGGCTGTCACATTCTCTTTTACCTGAGGCAAAAGTCTTAATTATGTATACGGTGGCATCAAAATCCCTGACTAACAGATCTGAGCTAGATGTTAGAAACACGAATAACTAGTTTTTTGTATTTAATGTACCCACAATGAGGAAAAAAGTTTCGCGTGTGTCTAAATGCACTTCCAAGGTTCCCGATGTATGGTCCCCATTATGTTTTGCAAAAAAAAGGGTCGAGATTACTAATATTTTCATAATTTACAAGAAGAACTTGCGTGAGTAAGACCAATGTAAAAATGTTTTGTTTTTTAAACTACTGAAAAATAGACATGCAAACACTTCTGCACCTTTAATGTTAAACAAATCAAAAGCAAGTGTATTATATTTTAGATCAGACAGTGAAACGCAGAAATAAATTAAACCAATAAATGACCCTATACTGTGATATCTGTATTGCACAGCAGAGCATGAGGGGTTACATTTCGGTACGGTGGTTTAAGCATTTTCATTTACTGTAATTCCACTCACTTGGCGTGTACAACGGACATGTGATGTGACAACGTTTCCAGTAGTCAATTTCACCTGCTGTGGATCTACTCACTAATGACCACAATGAAACATTATTTGTGTGAGAGTCTGTTCATTTATTCTCATTGCTGCGAGTGCCTTCAGAGACCAGTGCTGCAATCACAGCTACTTACTATTTAATTCCCATCCAAATTTATAGCCAAATTGAAAAATGAATGCATGCAGCCTGATGCAAGATGCTATTGTCTGAAGTGTCCTCGTGGAATCATTATATTTACATTAATCTTTAATCTACAATTAAACAATCAGTTCTATGTAAAAGATAGAGGAAAACATATCCTGAATATGCACTAGACAATATATCTTAATAGGTGTGGGGAGGGGTGGTGGCAATTAAGGCACAATTCATCACTGGACACCAGTTCAATTAAAGGTTATTTGGAAAATGAAAGCCCTCCTTTTGCTGTTGAGATATTTTGCAATTGGTTTTCTATCTGCATTGTTTCAGACTTGGGGCTCCTGATTTCAAGGTTTTCAATGATAAAGCATTCATTTATGTATATATAATTAAACAATAAACACTAGAAAAATCCTGCTGTAAACAATTTATTTGTTCAGTTTGTTTACGTTAACAAAATTACATGGAATTTATTTACAGCGTCAACACTGCCTAATCAGTTAGTTCAGAAAAGTGGTTCAGTAAGCAGTACCCCAATTTGTGGCTCTCTTGACACCAGGCACTAGGCAGGACATAAAACCCCTCACTACCATGTTGCATGCCCGGATGTAGGGATGGTAGGGTGCAGAGGTCATACCTCTCCTCAGAAATATCATCAAAAGGAGGTTCCTTGAGAACCATCTCTGAGGTATTGGGCCTATGAACATGAGAGATGTAGATTAATTTTATCAGGTGATTTATTTCTCACTGGATTAAGGGTGACAGTAGCAAATACTCGTTGTCCGATGTTCTGAAGGAGAACACATGCATGGGCAGATTATCAGTAAAGTAGAGGCTGTGAAGTCAAATGTAACTTGGGCCATTATTATTGTAGATGCTTCATCGCCAATGCCTGATACTGCAGCTGATATTTAGATAAATACATTGATTCTGGTACTAAAAGCAAAGGGAATGGACATGTGCCTTTATGGTCTACAAAAATGACTGAATCTTCTGAAGCCTAAGAGGTGATTGAGAGAACTACTACTATGTAACTAGAACACACATCACTGCAAAATGATCCAAGAACTAGATTGGCTATCCCTTCAGTTAAGGCACAAAGTAAATTTTTCCTGGCTTGCCTTAAAATACATTCTGAGCTACCCGGCTATCTGATCAAACTCCTCACCCCTTCCACATGCAGCACTTATCACCTGAGATCTGACTCCAAAAGACTGTTCATGCTCCCAAAGTTCAACAAGGAATTAAACCTCCCTCTGTTCTGTGTACCTTCTGACATGGGCATCTTGCCGCAGCCCATCAACAGGGTATAGCTAACTGCCAGATGGTTCACTGGTAAGGTAAGTCCTTAACCTTAAACCCTTACCACTAATCTGACCCCTTACCCTAACGTGTTAACCCCTTACCTAACCCCCCCTAATGTAACCTGTTAACCCCTTACCCTAAAACTCCTCACCTTAACTTTTTACCCTAAAACCCCTCAAGTTAACCCCAAATACTAACACTAAGCTCTCTAACCACTTTCTTACCTTTGCAGTGAAACGGACGGTGGCTAGCTGTCCCCTGCAACTGATTGGCAGCGGCTAAATGGCTGCAGCAAGATGGCAGCGCCGAAACATCCCATTCCTCTACCTGAGACTCTCAAAACCGCTTCAGATGTCTCACATTTTAATCTTGTTTATTAGTTACACACTCCCATAATCATATATTATCTCTTACTGTCCATGAAAGGTCTGTAAATTGAATGTATAACTTCTGTGTATTTAATGTACTGTAACCATGCATTGTCAACATAACTCTGTGCCCAGGATATACTTGAAAACAAGAGGTAACGCTCAATATATTATTTCCTGGTAAAACATTTATTAATACATAAACTACTGGTCTATTTACTCTCAGTATTGCACACCACCCCTAGATGGTAAACAATTGCCAATGATCATGTCCTCATTGGGTACAACTCCTTCCGGAAAAAAATGTTTAGGATATACTTAACTGTATGTAGGTGCATTAAAAAATATATATATATATACAGTATATCATTTCAATAATAAGTTTCTTCAATAAGCTCAAGTAACAGCCCTAGTCATAGTTAACTGCAATAGAGCTAACATAAAAAAAAACAAGAAAAATAACACAAAAGAAGGTACATTAGGGCATAAGTGATGAATCACTCTTGAGCAGCCTGCTGAGAGTCTGCTTCTCACCAATTAGGGGGACTGATTCCAGCTCAGTCAGATGCTTAATTGGAGACTTCAACTGCCAGGCAGGCTCCTGTGTCACAATCATTAACAGGTAGTTTGAAACCATTAAAGTGCTTGTGTTTGTCAATTTCTTTTTTAATACAGCATGGTCATAACCCAATGACAGCTGGTTACAGTGGCCCTCCAGGAGATGATCATAACACAGGAAAATAGATGGTGAAAATGCTGACCTGGGCGATGTTACTGAAGGTGAAGCACTAGTGTAATTTCTCATCTAGTTTTCTCATCTATATGCTTCACATGTCTACGAAAGAGGGTCATGATTGTTGTTGATCCGAACTGTATGCTGGGAGGCAGGATAACGGACTTCTCTGAAGTAAATGTCATATTAGAAAGGGAACACATTGTCCCAACAGTAGGTGCGCATAAGGAGATCTGCTTTAGATGATTCCCAAGTGTTACAAGCAGATGTTGTTTAAGTAATAATCCCTGAAAAACACAGCATTACTGGCCAATAATGCCCTGGCTGGAAGAGTTGAAGGCCCGAGGCGAAGCCAAGGGACTTTATCCCAACCAGGGCATTATTCGCCGGTAATTTTGTATAGTTATATACAACTTTTGTATAGTTATATAGATTTTTTTTATTATTAAATAAAATGGTAAATACATTAAAGTACCTCTATATACACTTACACTGCAGCTATCTATATCCACACACTGCCACCCCCTCTGTGTATACACACACACACACACACACACACACAACAGCTCTACACACAAACAACAGCTCTACACACACACACACACACACACACACACACACACACACACACACACACACACACACACACACACTGTGTTACACTCTGTAGCTACATCCAAAGTCTGCTGCTGCTACACACACATACAACACAACAGCACCCCATACACAAGGTGCTGCTACATAAAAACTCTGCAGCTACACACACACACACACAAACTGTGCAGCTACACACACACACACACACAAACTCTGCAGCTACACACACGCATACAAAATCTGCAGCTACACACACACACAAACTCTGCAGCTACACACAAACACAAACACGCAAACTCTGCAGCTACACACACACACACACACACACACACACACACACACATACAAACTCTGCCGCTACACACACACAACATACAAACTCTGCAGCTACACACACACATATACAAATTCTGCAGCTACACACACACAAACTCTGCAGCAGGCAGATACACAAACAAACTGCAGCAGCCACACATACAAACACACACTTTGCAGCAGCAAGACACACACATGCTAGATAGAAACTGCAGTAGGAAGGATCCGAAGATTCCAGCGGTGCACAGCTTGTAGAGATGAGAGACCAGCAAGGTGTAGATTAAAAATGAAATTTTATTGAAAAAACATATGGTATGGGGGACACACTCTGACGCATTTCGGACCTGCGTGGTCCTTAATCATGATTAAGCAGGTCCGAAATGCGTCAGAGTGTGTCCCCCATACCATATGTTTTTTCAATAAAATTTCATTTTTAATCTACACCTTGCTGGTCTCTCATCTCTACAAGCTGTGCACCGCTGGACTCTTCGGATCCTTCCTACTGTTATATTGCACACCGAGCGTGGATGCACGCACAGGAGAACAGCCATATGTGAGTATTGTATGTCTCCCTTCATTGAGACTGGATGACCGGTAACAGTGCGGCAACACAAGGGTCATGTAGGGCGCAATCCTACAAAGTAACTGTACGTTAACCCTCATTCATGTTATTTGTCATATGTGATAGATTCATGTACTAAGCACTGGGTCCAATACCTAAAAAGTTATGGTTATAGGCTGACTCCACAACAAAATAAGATTTTTTATTATCCATTGAAGTTCTGAACGAGATTGAGCACTGTTTTTGGGACTCTTGCCCCATAACTACATACAACTAGATAGAAACTGCAGCTACAAACAAACTCTGCATACAGACGGTTACATTGCAGCTACAAATACACTCTCTCCCTCCTCAACTCAACTGTCGGTGGAGCTCTGGTCACTGACCAAACCCCGTGCCCTGTCTGAGAGCGGTTCCTGCCTCCTGACCAACCCCCTGCCCTGTCTCAGAGCTGTTCTGACAAAAGGAAAAGCTGATTGGCTAGAAATAAACACTTTGTAAACTGCCAAAAATTCCAGGCATTACTCAATGAATAATGCCCGGAATTTTAACCAATCAGAGAGCAGGGATTTCAATAATGCCCGGAATTTTACAGCTTTAGCCTATAATATTGCGCAAGGTCTTAGCATCTGTGCACGTGAGTTTTATCTAAATAATATGAGGCACATCTTAGATAACTGCTTGGAAAGGGCCAAATCACTGTACAGCTCAGGCAGTGAAGTAATTGTTTTATTTTTTCATTAAATCAATACAGGCATTCTATAGAAACAGATGCTATTGTATATCTGCCTGGCATGTATGTGGCCATTGTTTAAGAAACAGTAGAACAATTGAACCTGTAAGTGAATCACTTTATCTGGCTAAATCACCAGAATGACTATTTGCAATCCAATCCAATACATACAAATTAGGGAATGATTATGCATAAACAGTAAGGACCATGAAGTAAAAGCTTGTTATTGATGTTATGTACTAAAATGCCAAGATAACTCCAATATAAGACCATTGATAAATGGTGCTATCATAAAGATTTAACAGCAGTTCATTGTCCTGTCTTCCTGTTGTATATTATTTCAGTGTTTCAGTGGGTAATTGCAACAGCAAATATGGTAAGTATTTAATTTATTTTCCTTCAAGACCCTTATAACTTGTGGTTAAAAATAAAGCTAAAATGCCTTTTTAAAAACCACAGTGCAATATCAGCAGAAAACGTTCTCTGGGATACAATATGGACCAAAACAATACTTGTGTATGTATATTTCTGAAGGTACTGTTTGCATTATGTGTCTTTTAGTGTCGATGTTTCATGTTACCAATGTAGCACCTCTGTTCTCCAGTGTGCATCAGATTTGGGGAGTGTCAAAATATGAACTTTTGTCACATCCATCTCTTATGATTTTTTGTTATTTTCTCACAAAGCTTGAGCTAGCATAAACGTTCTTGGTTAACAATCTGTGACAAATATAAGATACGATATTTGATTGACAAGCTTTTTACTGTATACTGGATAGTTGTGTAGGAGAAAAAAAAAAAAAAGAATATAGGTGTCACAGCACATTTTTTTGGCATTACATTTTTAGATCAGTGCTTTCCCATAGCGTCCTTCAAAGTAAAGGCACACTACAATAAATACAATTTAGAGTCCATGCAAATGTCACACTTTCAGCCATCATAACTAACAGATCCTTTCAGAGATCACCATCACAGATACACTGTGCTTTTACCACTGTGTATTTGACACGTTTCAATTTCTCGTTGTCATCCTGATCACAAAGAATGTACATACATGCAGGTATAACATAGACATAGAACAAATACTTCAAACACTTTCTAGTATACAGTAAATAGAATTGATAAAACAATGCAGCAAGTCAGTTAGTGGGTATGTATCCAAATTACTCCATAACACTGAGCAGATGTTTAACTTTTGTCAATTTGCCCCAGTGGCGTAACCACTGTGCCTCTAAACCACACAATTCTAGGGGGGGAGGGAAGGGGGACCGAGAGCGCAGGGAGGACCTGCCGGTGCTGGAAGTTGGACCCGAGGTCGGGTTCAAGCTCCACGCCGGCAGCTGCTGTTTCTCTCTGCTTAATGCGGGGCGAGGCCTTCCCTATACACAAACAATTCCTCCTCTCACTGCCTGTTTCCCCGCCCCAATCTGCAGCACCTCACGGGAGGACCGGAATAGGCCTACTCCCCCTCCGCACCCCCCCCCCCCCACAAGGTAAAAGAGTGTGCATGTTATGATTGAATGTGTATGTTGTGATTGTGTGTGTGTGTGAGAGTGTGTGTGAGGGGGTGGGGGTATTGTGGGATTGTGTGTGGGGTGAGGAGCCTGGGAGGAATTGATTGTATGTGCGGAGGGGGGAGGAATTGATTGTTTGTGTGTGTGTGTGTAGGGGGGGGGGGAATTGAGTGTGTGGGGAGGGGGAGAATTGAGTGAGGAGCAGGTTGTGTGTGTGAGAAAGGATGGGGAAGTGTGAGGGAGGGGGGGGGAGAGATGGGAGAGAGGGAGGAAGAGTGAGAAAGGGAGAGACAGGAGTGAGAGGGGGGTGAGTGTGTGGATGAAATGGGGGCCTGTGAGGGGGTGAGAGCAAGGTGTGTGAGAGGCGGGGTGCTCACAAGGTCCATGACATTTTGTGTCTTTTGTTTAGGGGGCAATTTCCATTTTTTTGCAGAGGGGCCCAAAAAAATGTAGTTACGCTACTAAACCTGTGACATACTGTATGTATGTATGTATGTATGTATGTATGTATGTATGTATGTATGTATGTATGTATGTATGTATGTATGTACAGCATTCTAAAACTTGCCTTGGAAAATCTGGGGCTATCACCAACAAGACCCAGGTACATGCTGGGTACATGCTGCAACATTTCAGTGACATTTCTGCAGAAAGACTAATGGCCCATCGGATAAACACAGCAGGGGTCCCTGTCAGTCCCATTCATACGGTATGTATGTATGTATGTATGTATGTATGAATGTATGAATGTATGAATGTATGAAGCTTGTCTTTTTTCCAACATTTGTCCCAGATCTCTTACGAGCAGAGGTTACTGGCAACTAAATATGGCACATTTATTTATGTGCATAGAAAAGAAACCTGCACCAATTATTAGCACTTTTAAAAAATATATATTATATATTTTTTTTTATTAAACTAGAATAAGGAAACAAATACAATATATAGTTAACAGAATAATAATTAGTGAGGACTAAAACTAGATGAAATACACAGATAACTTAAACATCAAAATTACAAAAACACAAAAACATATGAATATGCTGTAGATCCGGAAACACTTGTCAAACCAATAGAAAAAACAATGAAATATATTATTGAACAGAAATACGAACCAAAAACATACCCAAAAGTATGCAACCTGCTTGAACACATATTAACATATCAAAGAAAAATATACAAATATACATAAAGCAAAACATACCAAAAGATATACCACAGAATAAAAATAAGATAAGACAACAACCATAGACCCAGTATCTAAAAAAAAGTAGATGATCATAACTTTGCTAAAGCGGCGATACTGATGTACAGTAGCCTGAAAAATAATATATTATGCAATGGGCTCTAAATGCAAACCAGTCCCAGACCCAGCTACTTATAAGCCTTATTAATCTGAATATACCTTTATAATGGTGCAACATCCTGGGGCACCAGCTTTTTTATACAAATATTCTGGAACCGCCAAGTAGGCCTATTGTGTTAGGTATTGGGGGAATCACAAAAATTGTCAAAAGTTATGTGATTTAATGTCTTCAGACCATTGTTATATGGGTTACCTCTATATGTTAAAGACACTTAAAAAAACTAATTATATTACCATAGTCCCTAATGCTCTATTAACAACACTTGGAATTTCTCAACGCACGATTCTCTCACAAACAACGACATGTGAGCCAGTAGTGATTTCTCAGCTTCCCTTCACAAGGGTGTCAATATAAAGAACAAAGCATTTGGATTTTAGATTTTGTTCTTACTAACAATTATTTATAATCTGATAATCAATTTTGTTTACAGGTACAAGGCACGTCCAATGGTACCACGTGGGTAACAACCTATGTATGCCTGCACCTTGGATGGTGGAAGGAAAGGTGGAGGCATGATGCAGATGTGGATTGGTGGGTGACACACGTGGCCGTATGGCTAGGCTCTATAATTTTTTTTTTATTGTTTGGAAGGGCCCTTCCAATTTATTATGTGGTTTTGTTAATAGTTTAAAAAATAAAGACCTACATTTGAACTCAGAAGTCTTGTGAGTGTACAGAGGAGGTTGTCTTCCTGGATTTGGTCGTTAAGAAGGATAGGAAGAGGATTGTCACTGATACCTTGAAGAAAGCAGCTGCATCGCATAGTCTCCTTTTGGCTACGGTCAGCAACTTCCAGCTCATAAATGGTACTCCTTTTGGACAGTTCCTAAGCTTTAGACGGACCTGTTCAACAGGCGGAAACAATACTAGGAACTATGTAACAAGAGGTTACACCAGGACCAAGTACTGTGTACTGATAGAAATAAATTAGCTTTTTTTGGTGGTATTATGACAGGTACCTTAATTAGGTTTGAAGCAGACTATTGAGTATTAACATTTTTTTTTTAGCGATAAGGATCAGGATCAATGCCCCTGTTTTCCAAATAGGAGGTCGCCAAATGTAAGAGATACTTTGGCATAAAGCCATTATTGTAGTGAAAAAAACGGGGGAAACATGGTTGGTATAACTAAGGACAATTAAACGTTCTTATCCCTGCTGAAGTGCCTGTAAATATGTTACCCCTACTTAAAAGTTTAGGGATGTAAGTAATAAGATAATTTACTACTGTATATAAATAGATTTGTAAAAGCCAAAGAGTAATGTATCTGTTAAGATGTGATTGGCCCAAAATATATGTAGGCAAAATTAAAAGAGAATTGAAAAAATATATATATTTTAGAACATCAATATGATAATATTGAGAATTCTGAGAAAAGCTGCAACATCATGGACCACTTAAACGGCTGTGATTTATTGGTATTGAATGGGTCCACCTGGGTTTACGAGTCTATGGATGTTGCTCCACCAGGGTAAAGCTAGGTGGATCTATACTCTAGGTCAAGGGTGGCCAATTCCACTCCTCAAGGGAATTTTAGTTCTAACTTATATAATGCAATTTACAATAACAATATCCCAATACCTATTATTACAGAGTATAAAATGCTCTATACTATACAAAATTAAAAACAAACTCATTGACTGATCCACCATTGGGCCACCTGTGCTGAAGCAGGGATATCCTTAAAACCTGACCTGTTGGTGGCCCTTGAGAACTGGAGTTGGCCACTCCAGCTCTAGATAGGATGGTTTCTGGAAATACTGTACATTCAATGCATTCATTTCAGTGAGATATTCAGGTGATTTTCAACCATAACCAGGGCTCTGGTTATAGAAAAAGTATCAGCAATATGTAATAAAGAATACTATAACTGAATACAGGAATCTGATACAGAATCTATAGTTGTAGTGAGACTCACTGTCTCTGAAGAAGCAGAGGTCCGCTGCAGCGGACAGGGTCTGCTGCGATCACGCTGCAGGTGGTCCACGCTTCCAAAAGGGATACCCTGCAACATTAATCCTTTGGTGCCATCCCCACCGTGGTCGTGTGACCGAGTGGCAGCGACACCGCAGACATTAAGGTTTGCTACCGTACATCTTTAGATGTTTTTGATGTTCGCATTCACTTATGATACTGCTTAAAATTAAGTAATAAAAGCTTTATTTGGTCTAACATCCAGATCATACATTGAGCAAAACAAGATAATGAAATAAATTGTAGCTTATTCACTTAAAATAGGCAAACACAATGCTACACAAAATACAGGCAAAAACACACCTACTTGGACCTGGGATACAAAACTATTCTTTCCTAGGTGTAGGGGCTTAACAATTCCCAGTTTACGCTAAATAGTCTTGGAACTGCAAAGATTCCAGGCAGATTTTGCTGCCTTGCCTCTGGAAACTGGAAACACTTTAGAATCTTGAGAGAATCTAAAAACTTGGGAGAATCTGAAAATCTGAGCTGCGTAAGGGTTTTTAAAACCTCTCAGTTTCATTCATAGAAACCTACAGTCCAATTAAAAGCGTGAGAGATTTCTCAGTAGCCTATCAGAGCAGGGCTCACCTGGCTGATGATGTCAGGGAAAGGGGCATGGCTATCTGCCGGGAAGGCTCTGCAGAGTCTGACAGAACCCATATGACTGTTGGGGCATTTTCCTCTGCCCCTCCTTGCTAACAAATGGTCTTGACACCTCCATATCCTGGATTCCCTTTGAGGCTAGAAGGCAGGGTAGACATTAGGTCTCCTATGCAAATGCTTTAGGCTGACTGCATGGATTTGTATACATACAGTATAACCGTCTGAACCTTACTTTAATAAAGTATAAACCTTGGAGACCCTAAACGCCCCTAAACAGGTCAGGTTCACCTATACTTTACAGGGGACTTCCATAACCCAATACAAGTTCTGGGACACCTTGGCACTAACTGGGGTACCCCTATGTTACCTAGGGATCCCCGCAGCTACAGGAACACTTTTCATCCCTGTGCCTCAATTTACTGTGCACAAAGCATACATGTACTTAACACACTTTGTTAATAAAATATACACTTTAACAATTCTAAAAATCCTGGTATGGGATATAGAATAAAAAGGTGCACTCCACTTTTCACCAGCCATATTCCCTGCACACTGTTGCAAGACTTAGTATGGATTCTAAGAATCCCCTCACAACCTTAGATGTATGGTTGGAGCCCTCTGAACCCCTAGACCGGTTCATGGGTGACCTGGGCATCTCCATTAACCTAGGGACCCTTTGACTGTTACAGGGACACCTCACATCCCTATGCATCTTTTACTTTTCTGGTCTGCACTGAAGCAGGGAACCAACCAATGAACCACTATATAGGTTCTGGGTGACCGAGGCATTAACTGGGTATCCCCATTAACCTAGGGACCCCTTGACTGGTTCAGGGACACCTCACATCCCTATGCCCCTTTTACCTTTCTGGTCTGTGCTGAAGCAGGGAACCCCTAGTGGTGAGCCGCAAAAGCGTTTTCAAGGGGAGAGATTACCGAGACCATTTGTCTACATGCATCCAGGATTCCTGGGTACATTTTTAGGGGAACCAGCAACTATGGGCCCTGGCTAGATAGACACAATCTGACAACACTTTCTCTGCAAACCCCCCCTTGAAACTCATACCACAGCAATCTCTGCTTGCTGGCACTCCTGGAAAGGTAAAAACACATAACATATTTTATTGCCGCACATTACAGGTTATGCATGTACAAACCCTGGGGTCAAAAGCTGACACTCTAGTTAACTTTTTTAAATGCTATGCACATATTTTTTTACCTGCAATTGCATGTCGCCAAAAAGGCTCAAAATTATATCCCAATGTGGGTGGGTTTTACGCTGCTTTCAAAATGTTAAGTCAACACAGCAAACACATGATAATCATATGCTTTTCAAATCAGCAATTGCCCTGCTTCTCACGACCAGCCAGAAGCTTAAACATCAGGAGAAGTGTTTTCAGAACCAAGGCAAGACTGAAGGGGAAAAGGATCAGCATAGCTACTTTACATTTACTGTAGGTATTATTTTTCCATCTATACATCTAAATAAAAAAAAGATCTGAGGGGTATTAATGCCAGTTCAGTACTTAAAAGGCAGCACAGTAATCAACATTGCAATTGAAATCACTATCAGCACTGAAAGAGTTCACAGGCAATTCAGATGACTGGGCCATATGAATGGCTGGGTTAGTTAGCACTCATTCAACTGTAAGGTACATTCTTAAGCACAGTAAATCATGTAATGCATTCTTGCGCTATTAATTAAATTTCAAACCATTTACCTCTTGAGATCTGGTAGGACTTGGAAAGCAGAGTACTAAAGTGGGTTAAGGTATAATTTACAGAAATAATGTTTTTACATAGGAAACAACAGCACAGGCTATACTTATACAGTATGTCTATTAGCAAAAATAATAATTACGTGTGGCAAATGTAAGAACATGAATAATGACATACTGTATAAACAACATACACCACTAATGATTTTAGGAAAGAAATTGTTTGTTTTTTTACGCACTGCACTCTTTATACATACAGCCCGCGGCCCCTTTTATTCTCCAACATCCTTGAATTTTTTCGTGGATTTTTCCCGAATGCCACGCACTTCACCACACTTCACCATGTTCATGCCGCATTCTGACCGCATTCATACCGCATTCATGTTGCATTCACACCCGTGGTTGATGCGCGGTTGATGTATTTATTGATAATGGTTCGGATTTAATTGGTTGCAATTCTTCGCGTATCCGCCAGGTGGCAGATATTCATGAATTGTAATGCGCATGCGCTTCAGTAATGTGTCGACTTGCAGCTGTTTAAAAGAATACCACAGTGGTCCATTGTAAATTAGCCTTGGGACTGAAGAAGTTACAATAATGTATCAATTTAGGCTTTTCATATTAAAACTAAATGCGCAGTGTCTGGTGTTCTTTTGTCCAGAGAGTTCCGAGATGAGTGCACAACTGCAGTCCGTGTTCCAAAAACGCGACAGAACGTACGCTTATTTAATATGGGCCGCGATTAATACAACAGATGATAAGATGGCAACAGTTGTTCAAATGTATCAGTATTTTATCGAAAACGATGACTTTTACAAATTTTCACCAGATGCTCATGTGTGGAAGCATGCAATAAGGAAAAAGTTATGTAGCGATCCATGTTTTTTTCGTATTGATCCCGATGTTATTGGAGGGTATTGGTGTGTATCACCGGGTTTTTCCCGTATCTATGATCATGGAGACTGCAAAAGGCGAAAAGTCATGTTAAAACCAACTAAGAAACGTCAGTCGCTGGAAAGCAATGCGCCAGCGACAGCGCCAGCTTCCAATAACGGTCCGAGCATCAGTGAAAACCTGGTGACCGACAACCCTTGCTGTCTGTCGCCGCCCGGATACCTGCAGCCTGAGCTGGATTTCGCGTACAGATTCCAGCAAGCTTGCATGTACCTAAGCGATTTCCAGCCTCATCAGCTGACTACATGTGTAGTAGTCCCGCTGTCACCTGTCAACAGCGTGTATGATCAAGAATATGGGACTGGCAGTGGCTCGGCGCCAGCTGATTGGCAAAGTTTATGGTGATTAATGTTGCCGTATTTTATTCTGTTTTTGAAATATCAATGCGATTCAAAAGTCAAGCGATTCTCCTGTAAGCAATATCATTGGCAGAGCAGCTTCTACAGTAGATACTGCACAATTGGTGGAAAGCTAGGCGCATGCGCATTGGAACCTTCTTCAAACGCATATGCGTGTCATCACATCGACGGGAGACGCCCCCCGAGAAAATTATTGGTGGGACTGACTGTGGGAAATTCTTTAGGGGACTGACTGACCATTACAGTAAAACTTTTACTTTTTTTTTGTTCTTCAGAAAAGAAAACTTTGTCATCTCATGCGGAAAACGGCAAATGGAGGGATTTCGATGGATAATATCGCTTTGTGTTTCAATGCCTGCACATGCTGAATTTGATTTAAAAAAAGACGTACCGGAGTCTACAGTTTAGTGGCCGTTGTTATGGATTAGGATAGAATACTATAACTTTTTTTATATACTGTATACTGTATAATAAACCCCAAAAATAAAAAGAATGCATTTATTCTACATGTATTTCAGTACATATGTGTATTCTATACCCGTACAGCATGTATTGTTTTAATACTCTTGTGATGTACAGCGCTGAGCATACCTACAGTATACTGTACAGTATGCCTGGACAGTACTGTACAGAATTTCTAGAAACACTGTATTTTGTTACAGTATAAAAGGAGACAATGGAACAATTTAAACCCCCAGAGGGGGGTAATATAATTAAAAGATTGGATCAACGTGAGGCATTCTGGATCTTTACATTAAGGACCAGAGTGCCTCACGGTATGAATATCGATTGGGACCTTTCCCACTTTCTTTAGTGGTTAAGGGTTCTTTAATATTGAAATATTCTGTGTTCACCCTGATCAATTTATTCAATTATACTGTTTATGAGGTGCGTGGGCTGTGTTTATGTCCCTGTGAGTTTATGGAATAAATACCCTCAGTTTTAATTCTGGAGTTTTGCCCATGATTTTTTCCTTCAGGATTTTTTCCTCAGGATATTCTTGTCAGCAGTGCTCCTTTGCTCTACTTGTCGGTATATTTATATAACTACAGTATATAATACAGTATATCTATTATTGTTTATATTGCTGCATATTAACAGAACTATATATTGTGTAGATCTATCTCATTTTATACTATTTTTACTGTAAATGATGTGCTGTACTTGTGGCCTACTGCACTGTAACTTACCGGATTGCTGTTTTTCTGTACACTGTAGGGAGACAACTCTTATGGTCGACAAAATAAGTGAAGAGAATGATGAGAAGAGTGCCTTAAGGGTCAAATACACTCTGCAGCAAAATCACAATCTCACTGTATCCGAGACCAGCATAAAGAAGATGAGACGCAGAATTGGATGGAAATATGGATGTGTGAGGAAGTTATTCCTTGTCATTACAGAGCGTAAAACATACTGGACACCTAACAAGCTCCTATTGAACCCCCAACAGAGCGTACCCTATGATAAGGGATGTTAACAAGATCAAGAGAGTGGTCCAGGCCCAGGCATGGATCGACAGTGAAGAAACTTTCCAGGATTGCATCTTCACTGACGAGTCTACAGTTTCGTTGGAGATATTTGCCACCTTTGCATTCCACAAAAAAGGTCACATATCTATGAAGCCGTGTCCGAAACACCCAGTGAAGATGCATGTGTGGGGTGCCATCTCTAGGCGTGGACCAGGATGAAACGTCATCTTTGAAGGTACAGTAAAATGTATGTCACACGCTTTTGCCCTATGCACTGTACTAGTGTGCAGTTTTTTGAGCACTTTTCTTTTCTTGTTATAGGAACCATGAATAAAGCTTTTTTTCCAAGAGAAAATTGTGCCTGAGATTGTGAAATACATCACACGAGAGTTCCCAGATGGTCACCGTTTCTACCAGGACAACGATCCGAAGCACACCGCGTCAACAGCGTATATTCTTGAGCGCGGTATCAACTGGGTGAAGATGCCAGCGGAGTATGTGCGGTAACCGGGTCTCATTTTTTCCCCACTGTTTTTACTGTGTACTGTATCTCTTTAGCTAATTGTCCTTTTCTTCCCCCTCCCTCCAATGACAGATCGCCAGACTTCAATCCTATCGAAATGGTCTGGCATCAGCTGAAGGACCATATCCGAAAAGTCGTGAAACCCTCCTGTAACAGGGGACTTATCCCTGTTCAGTAATGTTCCTTTAATCTAGCAGTGTGGTAGTTAATTACTAAACACCACCTGCCTGATTAGATTGTTTACAAAGAGCCTGCCTTTGAGACAGGAAGTGACTCTCTTTAGCTCTGACTGAGAGCTGACCTTTGGAGAGACAGAGCAGAGGTTCTTGAGTCCCAGGAGAGACTGACCAAAAGAAACCCAGATCTCTGAAGCTGACCAGTCTTGAGCTCTGCCAGTCACACAGCAGAGCTGATTGCAAGACACCAAATAAGACTTCTAAACCTGGATGCTGATATTTTTCTGTGCACGCACGGGTGCGGTTCCAGGAGAGCAGAGAAGCTTACTCTACAGCAACTAAACAGATAAGACTTTCCTTATTAAGAGACTGCTTATATCTGCTTATTTTCATGTTATGTGTTTGGGCTGGGAGAAGCTTAACTAATGGAGATGTGAACTAATTGCAAGGATTTCACTAGAAATACTCCCAAGTGAATGGAAGCTTTGTTCCCCCCCCTGTGTTTGGATAATTTCCTGATGAAAAGGAAAAGGCACAATAAAGCCTATTATAATTTCACTTTATAAACGTCTCCAAATTGTGTACCTCTGTGAACGTCCGACTACACCTCCAAAAAGGATGAGTTGGCGAAAGGCATAATGAGTTTTTGGAACGATGTACTCACCGTGGAACGATGCAATAAATATACTGACCATATTGCGACTGTGTTACCCATTGTGATCGCGCGTAATGGGCAAGCATCAGGAAGGTAGTATGGTATAGTACTGTACTGTAGTATTGTAAGTACAGTATGATACAGGTAAGTATGGCACATATTTTTTTTTCCCTGAGAGAGCAGCATTAGCCATCTGGTTACAAAGTATTTAACAGTAGTCACAGTATACAGTAGTTCCAGTATAGACTTGTTTGACAGTACTAACTGCATACTGTAGTCCAATATGGAGTAGTTATACAGTACACAATGCCATCATATGCACCTACTGTAACTGCTCAATTTTTTTCTGTCCTGAGAGAGCAGCACCAGCCACCTGGTTGCAAAGTATTTAACATAAGTTACAGTATACAGTAGTTCCAGTATAGACTAGTTTGACAGTACTATACAGCACACAATGCCATAATACAATATGCACATAACTGCACTAATTTTTTGTTTTCTTGTCTTTTCAGAAAAATGGGATGGACTGGGGGAGAGGGGGGGGGTATCGTGGACAGTTTGTGAACTGTTTGTACAGTTAAGTGTATCCAAACTGCAGTCATGATGTGTACACAAAACCTCCCCTCTCTCAATGAACTACTGTACACAGAATGAGGAAGAAGATAAAGACGGAAAAATTTATATTATTTATATATATTATTATATATTATATATTATTAATTAATGTTATTATCAATGCGCATTATTCATGATTATCCACCGGCCCTCAATTTTCATCTGACAGAAGAACTGAATAAAGACTGCATTTTGTATTATTCATGATTATTTGCATATTTGTATTTTTTGTTCCTGATAAAATAAAATAAATATATCTTTACATTGATGCTAATCATAATCATTGACCCCCCCCTACACCAAAGAAAAAGAAAGAATGACAAAAAGTGGTAATTTACTGCATCAAAAACATGAATCAGATTATGTTTTTTTAAATCTCAATTTCACAGTGCTGTGCAAATCAGATTTACATATCAAATTCGAGAAGGGATTATCAAAAGCGTTACCGTAAACAAAGCCTCAAAGGGTTGGGGGGGGGGGTGGATGGATGAGTCATGCGCAGTAATCATCAGCTAGCTCCCTTTCCAAAGAGGATTACAGAGAGGTTACGCAGGCGCAGAGAAGTGATGCTCGGCTAGGGACGGACGTTTAAAAACACAATGACAAGCTTTAGAAACGGAATGGTTCTGGAGAGGTGTCTGTCGATAAGAGGTTCAAATCCTTCAGCAAGCCTTGTGTGTGTGCGTGGATGAGGGGGGTACAGGGTACAGCTGCATGAAGGATTAGCTGTTCAAAGAAATGACATTTTCAAAAGGCAGGTCATCATATAATTTGATCCCTACACCCCCAAATACATAAAAAGCACACAAATCAACCATGTGCAGTCAAATGCACAGTGTCGCAGTCAAAAGCTACAGCACAGATTGAATATCGTAATATCAAGATGGTTTAGGCAGGCTTGTGAAGAAAATAAAAAAAAATTAAAAAAAAATGCGGAGAAAAAAAAAATATATATTTTTTTTGGTCACTCACTCTTGAACTTCGCAAGCAAGCAATGGTGAAGTTACAGACGCATGCGCAGTAATCATCAGCTATCAAGCAGGAATGTGATTGAAACCAGAAAGACACACATTCAAGGGAATGGTGTGGGAGAGGTGTACTGTACTGTAGATAAGATAAGAAGTTGAAATACTGCAGTGCAGTAAATTATCCTGAGTGTGTGTGCAGGGTCGAGCGAGGGGAGAGCGCTGTATATGCCGAAATGTGATACTGTTACAGTTTCAACAATTTTTAAATGAGACATACAGCACTACACATGCATGTATAAATATGCAAATTTACAATTACTGCGCGCGCACACGCAGACTGTGTATTGACGTAGGTTGAACTGCTAAAGTATTAGACTTTGAAGACAACAGCTCGTGAACGCCCCCTGAGTTTTTAGACGGAATTGCAGTATTGCTAACAGCGCAAATAAAATGCTAATATTACGAGCGGTAAAATACCGCAATATACTCCGGAAAAAAAAAATACTGCATCTGCCCGCGGTTATCAGAGTTGCGCCGCTACGGCCGCACTAGGGTAAAGGCGGCCGCCACTGTAGATTCTTTTACAGTATGTTTTGAACAAACAACTAAAAGGAAAACAAATTCTCTTTAATGTATCACATCAACTTACACAGATGTTTTATTAACTTTTTTCCTTGTACAGTACAAAATTCTCTGCCCAGTAGAGCTTACAACCTATTTTTTGGCGTCTGTGGCAAAAGGAGAGAAAGTGACTTGCCCAAGGTCTAAAAGGAGCTGACACTAGGATTTGGACCATCTCCCAACTTCAAACTCAAGGCCATTGTCTTCAGAGTCAGTGGGGCCGATTCACTAAGCTACGTTAATTTGCGCTGAAATGGGTTACATCGCTCGGGCGCTAAAGGGTGAAGCCAAAAGCGCTATTCACTAAGGCTGCTCGCGCGTTTTTGGCCTGCCTTGTAAAAAGGGCCATATCGCGCGAGCACCTTCTTTACCCCCTGCTATCGTGCTTAAAGTTAGATAGCACGATTACTGATATAAACAAAGCAGCCTGTAAGAACTGCATAAAGAAGCTACGTCTCAATGCACGGCTCTTACAGGCGATCGTGTTGTACAAATATGATTTTTAATACTAGTGTACATGAGCAGGGGGTCTCCTGAGCTGAACCGCATTGGTTTCAGCCTCGGGGACCCCCTACTTCAGGAGATACAGGCCCCGTTATGGGGTGCCGGTATCCCCTGCAGAATGTAAATGTCCCGGTCACGTGACGCGGAAGCTTTAAAAGTGCAGTGGATACCGCCACCCCATAAAGGGACCTGTATCTTCTCAAGTAGGGGGCCCCCGAGGCTGAAACCAATGCGGTTCAGCTCAGGAGACCACCTGCACATGTACACTATTATTAAAACACCAATAAAATAAATAATAATTAATTACTGTAGCGGATAGCCGCTATGGTAATGAAGCTGCATTAAAGTACATTTTAATAATAGTGTGCGGGAGCAGGGGGTCTCTTGAGCGGAACCGCATTGATTAATGGCTCAGGGACCCCCTGCTTCCCGAATTACAGGCCCCGGTATTGGGCATCGGAGGCCAGTGTCGGCGCCATCTTTATAGCGTCCAAGACGCGATGTGGGCTCTATAAAGATGGCGGCGACACTGGCATCCGATGCCCCATACCGGGGCCTGTAACTCGGGAGCAGGGGTTCCCTGAGCCACAAATCAATGCGGTTCAGCTCAGGAGACCCCCTTCTCCCACACACTATTAATAAAAATACATTAAAGCAGCTTTATTGCCTTAGCGGCTATCCGCTAAGGCAATGAAGGGGTTAAGGCATAATAGCATGTTTATTGGGGACAATTGCCCCCAATAAACATTGCAATATACAAAACACATCCCCTATGCCCCCTAACACATACACACTACAGTAATGGGCAAAATTACTATTATCCACTATTATCCAATCAGGGCCGTGGTAACCATATGACGAAAATGTGACATCATAGGTCTATAAAAGCCTATGTCGTCTCATTTTCAAGCCAGATGCAGAGGAGGAAGGACCTCCGGAACAAGAAGAAGACCAGGGCGTGGCAGATGAAGAAAAGAAGACCCGGAACAAGACAGATGAAGACCCCCGCTCTGGATTACAAATAGAAGAAAGAAGACACATACACGTTTGGATTGTAATGGTTTCTTTTTTTATGGTTACCTGGTTCCTGTTGTTGGATTATTTTTTCGACACATCCGGTTCAACGGGATTCGGTGAGTCGTTCATCTAATGGTAAGTAAACCAAAGAAATGTATGTTATGTTACTTTTACAGGTTTTGTTGCATTTTTTTCATGTCATCCATTTTTTTGGATGTCCATTTATTGGCCCTGACTTTATGTATGTCAGTGGACATACATACGTACAGGGACAGTCACTGGATGTATTGTATGTTTCTTTTTAATGTTATCACATCGTTTTTTATGCTCTTTTATTGCACCTGTATGTATGTACAGTATGTAAACTATAGATGGACATACATACAGGTATAATAAAAACTTGTTTGCCTAATGTTTGCTTGCCTTGTTTTCATGTTTTTTTTAAATTGGAATTTGCTGCTTTGTGTAAAAATGTGTTTGTAATGTACATGTTATTTTTTCTAAGGTTATTTTAAAGGCTGTTTGCAATAGATTATTTATTTGGCTTATTTTTGCAAGTTATATTTAGTCACATCGAGGTTACTTTGACATAGATTATTTTTCAGAATGGTTTGTTTTTAGGATTTGAACTGTGTAATTGATTTTGATTGTAATTGACTTGAGATTGGATTAATTAATTGATGGTAATTTAAATCTGTTGATTTGTTTTGTTTGTATTTAATGATTGGTTTGTACAGTATCTTGTTTGGAATAGTTTATTTGATTTTGACCATTGCTTGGCAAAGTATACATGATGCACAGATTAATTATATCATGTACACATTGTCAAATTGAGTTTTTTTATTAGCATTTCTTAGTTATTGATTTGGCTTGGTGCTGTTTGATATTTGGAGATATTTGTATTTCGGCATGTATATCCTTAACCATATATTTGTATATTGGTTAATCATGTATATATATATATATATATATATATATATATATATATATATATATATATTTACACACATACATGATGAAGCCACTGTACACATAAATGGGCGAAGGGTGGGAATCGGATCAGGGTTGCTTAAACCCTTAATGACTGTAGCGGTTAATAACCGCTAAGGTCATTAAGGGGTTAGGGGACATTAGATTGGCTCTTTTTATTCTTGTTTATATTTTTCAGCACCCGAGTTTATGGAAGGTGATGAAGATGAGGATGGCCTTCTTCGTGGGTGCCGGACAAGGGTGAGTACAAAATGTATTTATTTTATTTATTGTGATTAATGTATATTTAATGGGCAAATGCATTATTATCCATATGTGGATAATAGTAATTTTGCCCATTACTGTAGTGTGTATGTGTTAGGGGGGGTATTTTTTAATAGAATTGTTTATTTTTTGGGGGCACAACATTGGTACCGCAGCCCCACCGGGGACCCCCGAACACCCCCGCGGGGACCATCCGGGGACCCCCGCGGGGTCAGCCGGGGACATCCGTGGGCCTGTTGTATGGATGGTGTGCCTGCAAAAAGGTAAACAAAGAAATTTGTTCTAAGTCCAGCTCCTTTTGCGCCTGCCTTTAGCTGGCGCGTTTGTCAGGCACATTTTTTAAGGCCGATTCACTTTGCGCTGCTTAGTGAATCTCCTGTACTGGCAAAAAGCAGCGCAATAGCCTGATCATGCGCATTTTGCGCCAAGGGCTGAAAAAAGCCCTTTTAAGAGCGACAAAGCGCAGTTATCACTGCTTAGTGAATCGCACTGCAGCCTTATCGGGCTTAAAGGGTACTTTGCACTCTTAAAGCCACTTAACGGAGCTTAGTGAATCGGCCCCAGTGTCTTTACTCACTGAGCCACTTCTTTATATGTGGTAAAGTATGTTTTTATCAATCAGAACTTTTTTAAAAATCACATTTTGTTTTTGTTTTTAACAACAGTACATAAAAGATAAAAAAATGAAAAAAGTTAAGTAGGGAGGATTGGCCGAGCACATGTAGATTCAGACTGATGCTATTTCCATATGGGCATTGATTACTGTGCAAAATCCCATACGGTATCTTGAGACCAAAGCAGCTTGTAGTTTATATCTTAGAAAAGTTGATAGGAAGGGTACGCCCAAAAAACAACAAAACGGACTCCACTACTTGCTAACATATAATCACTAAACCCATAATAAGGAAAGCAGCTTCACATAGTCACTCAAGTGATATGAAATTATATATAATTTGACAACCTATTTGAAGTTTGAAGTGCCTTTCCCCTATTTTTATTTCTTGTTTTTATTTATCTTGATATCAAAACTCAAGGAATTTTTTTTAATACAGTATATATATATATCATATATATATATATATATAACCTGTCTCTTCAATTGACTCCTCAACATCTTTTACATTCAAGGGAAAACATTCTAACGCTGATCAGAATGGTCGCCTGGACACTGTCATGCATTCACAAAGGGCCTCTTTCTTTGGAGCATTAATATATATATATATATATATATTGAAACAGGACTCAGGCAGAGAGACATACTGTATAGCATATAAATTGGTATGAATGTGAGGAGTTGTAATAAAATGTAGTGCTAAGTAAAGATGAGCGAACCAGTCTGAATCCGTTTCTGTCACGGATTAGACCAAAATCCGATCTGCACCCTGGAATTTGAAGGCAGATTGGGCACTAAAAAAATCCAACCAAGAGCGGAAACCTATTTTCGGTAGAGTAGCATGTTGTTTATATATCCCCCTTCTAAATAACATAGAGAGAAACGTCTGTGCTCAAAGACGAGCACACCTGAACTACCTGGGAGATACTGTAGTGCCGACGAGTATTCAAAAACAAATCCGGGGCAATCACCAACAAGACCCAGGTACATACTGGGTACATGCTGGGTACATGCTAGGTACATGCTGGGTACATGCTGCAACATTTCAGTGACATTTCTGCAGACAGACTAATAGCCCATCAGATTACCAGCGGGAGTCCCTGGCAGTCCCATTCAAACTGAATGGGACTGCCAGGGACCCCTGCTTTGTTAATCCGATGGGCCATTAGTCTCTGCAGAAATTTCACTGAAATGTTGCAGCATGTACCCAGCATGTACCTGGATCTTGTTGGTGATAGCCCCAGAATTTATAAGGCAAGTTTAAGGCAAGTTTTAGAATATTCGTCGGCGCACCTATATGCAAAGTATATTTAAATGACTAATATTCCACATTTCTTAAAATGATTTCCATAAGAACTGCACTGAGTTGAGGATTAGACCCCACCACCTTTGTTATTATTACAGTAGCTCTAGCAGTGTGGGCTAAATTTGATGATGACAAGAAGCACCACAGTCAGAATACTTTTGAGATCTACTGCTCACACCTGTAGCCCCCTCCCCTTGGCTTCCTTTAGAAGCAGAGAAGTTACACATCCTTTTTCCCATTGCCAGGTCAATGTTCCTAGTGTAGAAAAAGGAGCACCCCTGAGATACCTGGCAGATGTGCGAGCAGGAGAGCACAAAAGTATGGTGTGGCAGTGGTGCTACTTGTCATCACCTGGTTTAGATCACACTGCTAGTGGGTTCTAATTCTGTTAGGCCAAACACCAGTACCTCACAAGCTGCCTTAGACGTTATCAACTCAATGTAGTTGTTATGGAAATCATTTAAGGACATGTGGGATATGAGTCATTTAAATATACTTTGCATATCTCATAGGTGTGCTCCATTTTGAACAAAGATGTCACTCCCTATGTTATTTTGATAGAGCTTTGAGGGGATATATCTACAATATGAAAGAGACATTAGTAAAATAGGATGCACACGTGTAAGGAGTTGGGCACATTTTTAGTGATCGAAAAAAAAAACAAATCTGTCTTTTTGAGACTGATCTGTGGATGAAAGGAACTGGCTAATTCACCCATCTCTAGTGCCAAGTCTTCTTACTACCTCTGGTGAAGGTGCTCTGTCTGGTACTTGAATAGTTTGATTGTTTATGGATCTGTAGAGAATGACACTATAAATATATTTTTATACATTGCGCCTTTACATCAGTGTAAAAATAAACAACTATTAATGACGAATATTAAATATTTAGCAATTTAACTCCTTTATATATAGAGTGAACACCGGAGTGGTAATTTTGATAAAAGGTCATTATTGTCTATAACATTTACTTAAACTGTTTCCAGTTAGGTATGAGACCACACATGGGAGCATAGTTATTTAGTAATGTAATGCAAATGAGTGAATTCACTGAGTGAGCTTTGTTATTTATTTATTCATTGTCTTTCTTATCAATCCTTTCCCAAACCCTAGTGCCTTTGCAGTGAGCACAGAGGTGTGTTAACATCAGCTTCAGACACTGTCAAATGCAGTCTTATCAGTCCTAGCAGGGTGCAGTGGGAATGACCTGCCAAGACTCAAGCATCCTCTCGCGTCATCCCAACCCTTTTGTGGAAAGCTTGGCTCTTTGTCCTCATTATTTGATCTGTCTCTTTCTGCTCTGCTGTAGCAAGCGCCTACATCTGGTAGAGTAATTTCAGAACTGAAACACTCTCAGGATTATTGCAATGTCTTTCTTGTCACCAGCCGTTTATTCCAATGAAACAGACAACTTTGTCAAACCTTCCAAAGGAAGTGTAATTTACACTCAGTAATGCTTATGCTGTATATCAGTATTCCAGTGAGACTCACAAAGGAGAACAGGAGACTGAAAATAATATTGACAAGTTTACTAAGGAACAAACACAGTCTGAAATCCAGATAGACACAAGGGATCCTTCCTTCTCGCACTTAACACAATCCAGTTTATTTTTCTTACCTTACTAGACAAGCTGCTGTTCTGACTACTCTACAAGATTAATTCTGCTGCCAAGGGATAACAGCAGTATCATCCAAACCAGTTGAGGGAATGCTTTTAATAAAATAGGGATAACAAACCATAGTTTATAATTATTTTGAAAATAAAAGCACATTGTTTGCATAAAATACAATAAAAGCATCCTTATGTTGTGATTAAAATGTGTTAAGGGATATCTCCGGAGGTTTTTTCGCAATAATCTAGAATATATACCTGGTACATCACGGATTAACCTCTAAACCAAATATAAAATCAGCATTATCCCAAGTCTCTTAGGTAAAATAAAATGAGATAAGGCCCCCAAATGTGCTTTCATTAAGTCAGTCTTCACAATCCTTCCAAATTGTTAAGAAATGTACGTCACATTTTCTTGTACAGGCTATAGATGAGAAAATGGAAATCCAGTGATAAACTAGTATGCATACAGTCCTTTCTCAGTGGCTACACCGAAATACAGTTGTGTGAAAAAGAAAGTACACCATCTTTGAATTCTCTGGTTTTACATATCAGGACATAGGGGGCTATGCACTAAGCTCAATGGGTTTGCGTTCTGATGTTCAAAAAAAGCACGCCCGTTAAAAAGTGAGGCCGGGGACGTGATTCACTAAGGCCTTGAGCCCATTTTTTAACGTACGTGCTCAAAACACCCAGCATACATGTTGTTTTTCCCCCCCTGCTAGCGTTCTTAAACTTCACATACGCTAGCTGATAGAAAAAAATAGCCGCATGTAACATTTGCATGGAGATTTGCCATCTCCATGCAAGGCTGTTACAGGCGATCGTACACTAAATAAATACATTTGAATAATAGTGTACATGAGCAGGGGGTCTCCGGAGCTGAACAGCATTGGTTTCAGGTCCGAGGACCCCCTACTTCAGGAGTTACAGGCCCAGTTATGGGGTGCCGTAATCCCGTGCAGAATTTCAATGTCCCAGTCACGTGACACGGACTAAATCCAAGATGGCCGGCGTCACATGGTATTTCAGCCAATCAGAGTGTGGAATTGGTTCCCACGATCTGATTGGCTGAAATACCATGTGACGCCAGCTTCGTCACATCATCTTAAAGGCAAATGAAGCACAGCCATTCTGATTGGCTGGCATCATTCCCTTAAAGTGACGTCATGTAAAAAAAAAAAAAATTAAAGTCGGAACATGGTTTGAACAGCCAATCAGGTGACGTCACAAGCCCTATTTAAGGCCGTGGCGCCTCATTTGAGCCCAAGAAGATGACGAGACAACATAGGTTGGGATTTACCATGGGGTTTTTTGGATTGACAGATGAAGATAGAAGATAAAGAAGATCAAGAAATGGTGACAGATGAAGATAGAAGAAGGTGATTAAAGAAAGAAAAAGAAGATTTGGGTACCTAATCCGGATCTTCATGGCGGATGGCATCGGATGCTGTTGGAGGCCTTCAAGGTACGTGAGCTTCCTGTTACCCCGGGAGTCGGAGGGCCACCGCTTCTAATGGTAAGTAATATATTGAATGTTTGTAAATGTCTCTTTTTACAGGTTTCTTCATTGGATGTGTTTTTTGATTTTTTTGGTGGAGGCACATTGACTGATAATATATTAATCTGTACCACTTTAGGGTACTGATGAATACATTATTATGACAATATTTGGGGGGCATTTGTGGCTTGGTATTGCTGTTGTTTTTTTTAAATTTCAATTTCTTATGTGGATGTGATTGTTTGTTTTTTTCCTGCTTAATGGTAATAAAATGTTTGCGATTGGTGTTCGTTTGTAGTTAATGTTTTATTATGTTAGCTAATGCGTTTTATGGTTATTTCAGATATTGTTTGAATTTATTTCTTTGTCTTTTAATGTTTGCATTCATTAATGTTGTAGTAATTCATTGGTTTGATTGGTTAGTGTTACTATTCATTTTGAGTTGGTTTAGGAATTAATTGGTTTCATTGGTTAATGGTTTAATTAATTCATTGTTGATGTTGTTACTGCTTGTATTCATTGGATTAGTTGGCTACTGTTTTTATTTACTTTATTTAGGTATGCTAATGCAGTGTTTAATAATGGGCAAATAATCTATTATCCATATCTGGATAATAGTTATTTTGCACATTATTGTACTGTATGTGTTAGGGGGGTGTATTTAGTTAGAAATAATGTTTAGTATTTTTGTAGGCACAACATTGGTACCGCAGGCCCGCGGGGATCCCGGGACGGCCGCGGGGTCAGCCGGGGACACCCGCGCGACCCCTGGCCTCCCTCGGGGACCCCTGCGGGATCAGCCGTGGACACCCGCCGGCCTGTTGTATGGGTGTTGCGCATGCAAAAATGTAAAGCTAGAAATTTTTCAAAGTCCAGCTTTTTTTGCGTCTACCTGTAGCTGACGTGTTCTGTTGAACGCAACTTTCGCGTACGCTAAGGTTACGTAGCTTAGTGCATCCCGCTTAAGGGCAGAATTTAACGCAAACAGGGTAACCGAACGAGCAAAGTTGGACTTAGAAAAATTTCCTGAAAAAAGTCAGTTTTAGAGCGCAAAGTGCCTGTTTGCGTGGCTTAGTGCATCGTGTTCAGCGCAACATCACGTTCTATGAGCACTTCGCGCTCTAAAAACGACTTAACAGAGCTTAGTGCATGACCCCCATAATAACAATCATCTATTCCTTAGCAGGTCTAAGAATTAGGTAAATACAACCTCAGATGAACAATAGCACATGATATATTACACCGTGTCATGATTTATTTAACAAAAATAAAGCCAAAATGGAGAAGCTATGTGTGAAAAACTAAGTACATCCTTTCTGCTTTCATAGAAATTAAGATGCTAAGTAGCAGACACGTGCTGATAATCAAATGCCCTTGATTAATTGATCATCAGCAAGTGTGACCACCTCTATAAAAGCCGAAGTTTTAGCAGTTTGCTGGTCTGGAGCATTCAGGTGTGTATTAACACAATGCCAAGTAGGAAATACATCAGCAATGATCTTAGAGAAGCAATTGTTGCTGCGCAACAATCTGGGAAGGGTTATAAGGCCATTTCCAAACAATTTAAACTCCATCATTCTACAGTGAGAAAGATTATTCAAAAGTGGAAAACATTCAAGGCAGTTGCCAATCTTCTCAGGAGTGGACGTCCGAGCAAATTCACCCCAAGGTCAGACCGTGCAATGCTCAGAGAAATTGCAAAAAACCCTAGAGTTACATGTCAGACTCTACAAGCCTCCGTTAGCATGTTAAATGTTAAAGTTCATGACAGTACAATTAGAAAAAGACTGAACAAGTATGGTTTGTTTGGAAGGGTTGCCAGGAGAAAGCCTCTTCTCTCTAAAAAGAACATGGCTGCACGGCTTGGGTTTGCAAAGTTGCATCTGAACAAACAACAAGACTTCTGGAACAATTTCCTTTGGACAGACCAAAGTGGAAATGTTTGGCTAAAATGCACAGCGCCACGTTTGGCAAAAACCAAACACAGCATATGAGCATAAACACCTCATACCAACTGTCAAGCACGGTGGTGGAGGGATGATGATTTGAGCTTGTTTTGCAGCCACAGGACCTGGGAACCTTGCAGTCATTGAGTCGACCATGAACTCCTCTGTATACCAAAGTATTCTAGAGTCAAATGTGAGGCCATCTGTCCGACAGCTAAAGCTTGGCCGAAATTGGGTCATGCAACAGGACAATGATCCCAAGCACACCAGCAAATATAAAACAAAATCGGTTGAAAAAGAAAAGAATCAGGGTGTTGCAATGGCCCAGTCAAAGTCCAGACCTCAACCCTATTGAAATGCGGTGGCAGGACCTTAAGAGAGCTGTGCATAAACAAATGCCCACAAACCTCAATGAACTGAAGCAACATTGTAAAGAAGAGTGGGCCAAAATTCCTCCACAACGATGTGAGCGACTGATAGTCATACAGAAAACGATTATTGTACTTCAAGTTATTGCTGCTAAAGGTGGTTCTACAAGCTATTGAATCAGAAGGTATACTTAGTTTTTCACACATGGCTTCTCCATTTTGGCTTCATTTTTGTTAAATAAATCATGACACAGTGTAATATATCATGTGTTGTTGTTCATCTGAGGTTGTATTTACTTAATTTTAAGACCTGCTAAGGAACAGATAATTGTTATTATGTCCTGATATGTAAAACCATAGAATTTAAAGGGGGTGTACTTTCTTTTTCACACAACTGTACTGTATATCCAAATTGTACAAATGGCTACAAACTGGTTATAGAGAGACCTTGCTCAACTTGAAATTAAGTATAAAACTGGAGGTGCGTGCTACCTAGGAGGTAAATTGGAGCAGAAGCGGTGTATCAAAGAGATACACAGAGATAAATCCTTTAGGATTTATCTCTGTGTATCTCTTTGATACACCGTATCTGCTCCAAACTTCTTTAAACACTTTACTTTGACTGAACTGAAAAGTTGTCAGAATCACCTGTCAAGCTGCTTTCTTCACAAGTATATTAACAAGATTCACTTAATATACTTGACAGAAAGGTTAACTATACAGAAAACTACCAGCTATCAAGAGTGACAGTTGATTCTCTTATAATGTTGGAACTGTTCATACACCATTACCGTGGTTGCTGCTTTATTTGTATTTTAGTTTTAATCCTTTCCTGTTAAGCCAATCATGTTTAAGGATTAAAAATAGACTACATCAGGTCCTATCACTTTTATACTGTTTTTTTCTGGATTTTACTTGTTCTAAGAAACCAACATCTACATAAAAACAAAATAACATAATAAAATAATGAATGTATTACATTTTCTGCATACAACCCAAATTTAAATATACTGTAAGTGACAAACTGTATAGTGAATGTTTCTTAGAAACCCTCAAGAATACGTTTTATTGGATATGGAGGCCTATTTATCCAAGTCTCCCAGCTCCAAAACTGGAGCAAACTGACTTCTTCCACAATTTTGCAGAAGGGAAACTTGATAAATAAATCCTTTGGATTCCTACATTAAGGAAACATATAACCATAAATGTTATGAAGTGCTGATGATACCGCTGATGATGCTGGTGGTACCACCAATAGTATTGTATTGTATTGTATGTCTTTATTTATATAGCGCCATTAATGTACATAGCGCTTCACAGTAGTAATACATGTGGTAATCGAATAAATAACAGATAATATAAATAACAGATCATGGGAATAAGTGCTTTAGACAAACATAACATTAAGGAAGAGGAGTCCCTGCCCCGAGGAGCTTACAATCTAATTGGTAGGTAGGGAGATTGTACAGAGACAGTAGGAGGGAGTTCTGGTAAGTGCGTCTGCAGGCGGCCAAGCTTTATGTATCATGTGTTCAGAATGTTCACAGTGCTATTCGTATGCTTCTTTAAGCAAGTGATATAGTGATATCTAAAAGAATGAATCAGGTAATATGCCACAGATAGAAAAAATAGGATTTTATCCTTGTTATTACAAGACGTTTAATATGCAAATGAGAGGTGAAACGGTAATTTACTGAATGCATAAACTGCAATGTACTGTATTGAAAGTATCACAAATATATATTTAATGAACACACCTCAGAGAGCTCTAAGTCTTATGGAAATATTTAGTAATTAACATGAGGAAACAAGTTCTACTTACAGTATTTTACCAGACTTGTTGTTATTTGACAACATTGAAATATTCATAGGCACAACATTATGAGTCATATAGAAAGGACTTTGTTTATATCTATATGCACACTAAATGACATTAGCAAATATGCTATTTCGGTTATGCTGTATTATTGTACAAGCTCAACAAAAGAGGCACACCAGATTTTCTGTAAGTATTAAAAACAATATATTTCAATAACACACGTAGGACCTATAACATAAAATAGACGCTTCATGTTACTGAAATATATTGTTTTTAATACAGTATTTGCCTCCCGCGCGCTTTGTCTTTTAATTTTTTCTTCTTCGGAGATCCGTTGAGATTTTGTTGCGAGTAAACGGAGGATCCGTTAAAACAACAGCTGCAAAGGGGTCACTTTGATTTTATCGGACACATTCCTAGAGCAGTGTGGGAAGTCTGCACACAGGGACATTGTGCTCTGTTCAAGTCATAAATGATGTTTATATAGATTAAAGAGGCATGATGACATGATTAGCTAGTGCTATTATCCTTGCATATATTTTATGAGTACAGTATACTGTGGCTTGTTTATGGATGCATTTAATTAGAGAATAGCTCACTATGTCTACATATGGGACAGCCTTTATTGAAGCCATTACCATGTTATCAGATAATAGATAACACAATATGCCCCACGACATTTGGCACATGTTATGGCTCTTTGAATGGAGATTCTCCTGCGTGGAGGAACCACCACATGTGCCGCCGCAGGGTCCACCACCTTTAGCAGCCAATCCTTCACGCGCTCGAATGCTGTTTCAGTACTTATTTAATCAGCTGGAACAGCATTCCGACACTTGTAAACACGCCCCACTCGGCACACCCCCTTTCCGGGCCCCACCTGTGGTGTGGGGTCTTATCAGGTGGCCGCGAAGGGACCCGCACCACAAGTTGGCACCCGGGGGGGAGGGCGGTGAGAGAGGGGAGGGGAGACTTTTTTTTCCAACTTGCACATGGGCCCACCAGTGCCTAGTTACACCCCTCTCTCTCTTTCCCCCACTATTGGATTTCTCGCTGTATCCTTTTAATAGATACAATAATGAGAACTTCATCTGTTTTTAGCATGTGTACTATTTTGGAATAATGCATGTCTCACAGCAGCAAAATAGTTAAAAATATAAACATTATTTTATTTTCAGTGGGCTATTCAATATTTAACATAAAATCCCCAAGTTATCTATTGCAGGGGTGCGCAAACTTTTTAGTCTGTGCCCCCTGTCTGCTCTCCCCCATTCTCCCTCCCTTCTTACCTTGTCTATGGTGTTTCTGATGTCACAACGTCATTTGATGCCTGGTTGCCATGGCGATGCATCACCAGAAGCCACCGTTAAGGGAACTTACAGAGGCTTTGCACGCTCCCCGGCATTTAATTGAAATGTTGTGGGGAAGAGCGCGGGGTTTCTGTAAGCTCTGAGCTCATCCCCTACCCCCCAAAAATGTCTTGCCCCCCGTTTGTGTTCCCCTGATCTAATGTACTGGCCTAATGAAAAATGTTCACATGAAATGATAACCTTATTGTACAGGTAATTTAGCACCACTCCTTGGTGTTTGAGAGGTGAAGGCATTGCGCCATTGGAAGCGTGAATACAAATAAAAAAAATATCCAATGAAGATATATATTTTTCTCAGAATCACTATACTGTCCTGAAAATGTAAGATACTGGGCCTTATTCAATATGGTCCGAAGAGATTCAGTTGGCATAAAACTACCATTGAATTTGTGGCCGATTATACTGCTTCAGAGTCAGACCATATTAAATAATGCACAGAGATTTAAATGAAGGTGTTAGAGTATAAGAACTAAGGGGCCTGTGTATTAAGATCACATTTGATTTTTTTTGTGTGTCCAAATTTTTATGCCGAAAACTAGTAGAAAGTTTAACCTTCATAAAATGTGCATCTTATGTACAGTATGAAGGCTTTATACTGTACATATGACACATGATTCTTTGTTTGAAATGAATGTTGACACATTGTGTCATGTTGAATACTCGATTAATACAATTTAAATGAAAACAAAATGATGTATTTTTTATTATATCTAACAAGTGTTGGTAAATATGAATTATTAGTGTCATATTATTTAGAATAGCCATAGTGTGAAAATAATATATTTTGGTAGCCTGCATAATGACACACCCGTGCTGCGTTAGGTACATTTTGATACATAGCAACTTAATTATCTGCCGTCACGATTAACAGACTTTTTAGGGGTTGCGACATGTTCAATTAGCGGATGATTTTAAGGCACTTTCTTCTATTTTTATAATCACAGAAATATTCTATTTTTGTACCATTAACATCTATTAGAAATATTTGAACACTCCGTCCTGAATAACATACACAAATCAAAAGCATAAGATTTGTGACTGCTGCAGCTCATCCAATGTTGCCCACATAATCATGCACTGTAGATAAGATGCTCCAATGGCAATTTTTATGTAGATGGAACCTGACAGCTACTTAGAAAGAGAGTGATTTTTTTTTTTTTTTATCAGACTTGGCTTTATGGACATAAACACCAGTATTCTGAAGGGAAATAAGCAAAAAAAAAAGACCTACACAGCACACATGTGTACAGGCATACCCCGCATTAACATACGCAATGGGACCGGAGCATGTATGTAAAGCGAAAATGTACTTAAAGTGAAGCACTACCTTTTCCCCACTTATTGATGCATGTACTTTACTGCAATCGTCATATACGTGCATAACTGATGTAAATAACGCATTTGTAACAGGCTCTACAGTCTCCCCGCTTGTGCACAGCTTCGGTACAGGTAGGGAGCCGGTATTGCTGTTCAGGACGTGATGACAGGCGCATGCGTGAGCTGCCTTTGCCTATTGGGCGATATGTACTTACTCGCGAGTGTACTTAAAGTGAGTGTACTTAAAGCGGGGTATGCCTGTATATGGTATTCATGTTTTGTTACCCTACACTGGGGCTGGTCAAATCAAGTCCTCGAGGGCCACCAACAAGTTAGGTTTTAAGGATATCCCGGCTTCAGCAATGGTGGCTCAATCAATCAATGCACCTACTATGAAGCCAGGATATCCTTAAAACCGAACCTTGTGGTGGTCCTTGAGTACTGGAGTTGGCCACAGTAGTCATGCACTATACCAGTGGTTTCCAACCTTTTTTTGGTTTAAGGAACACTAAGTGAAATTCTGAGGGACCCCAACCTTCTCTAATAGCACGTCTGAGATTAGATGCATAGTAAATTCTTCTGTATTTGATACAATTTTCAAATTACCAGAAACTTGCAGGGAACCCTTTAGGGATGCCAGGGGAACCCACAGGGTCCTAGGAACCCTGATTAAAAAACACTGCACTACACATTCTAACCTACCACTAAAAGTATCGTTTTAACTGGGGGAAAAAATTATACAAAATGGACTTTCGTTATCCACCTACATTGCTGCCTGGGTCTCCCACATACTTATTAACACTTTTCTCAATCCTTAATTTGTTAACATCGTTTTTTTTTCTTTATGCATAAAGGTGCTTAAAGCAGCAGCGTGCCATCCAAACATTATTTACACTTGTAAATATTAGTCAAAGAGATACCCCAGAAGAGCCTGTTGCTTACAGTACTACTCGTTAGCAATAAAAGCATACAGCCAGGCAAAGAACAAAGCAAAGGTCTGAATTCCTCCCCCCCCAAAAAAAACTGGCTGCCTCTAATAGATTCAAGGACACTGCATTTATTGGAAAGTACAACAGGTGCAGAATAGAAGTCCTAAAATGTTTAGACCTACCTGTAGATAAAACGTTTTATTTATTTTATTATTATTGTTTCTATTTCTAATACCGTATCCCACTACCTTCCAATGTACAGCGGTCGCAAGACTCAACGTCTTCGGTGCCGCGAACATGCAACCACGGTGGTTATGGCACAGACGGATTAACACTGCAGGGGTCCCAGTCAGATGCATGGACCCTCAGCAGCATGATCGCGGCAGACGCTGTCCCCAACGACATGGGCTTTTGCCTGTTCGTCCGCGTGCGGGGGACAGTAAGTCTTACTACATCTGTATAGACTACTGCGAAGTAAAGAAAGGGTGGATTGCTGCATCAATTTAATTCCCATGCCCATTGGGAATGCAGATTGTGAATGAGGTAACACCATGATCTCTTGTGGTATAATAAGGCACACACCTTATTAATTTAGGCAGTGATCTACATTACACACTTGGCCATGCCTTTTTGTTGAATTACTGCTTTGAAAGGCAGTTTCTGATTCTAATTAGAATTCACAAATGGGGGAATGAGTGTTTTTTCTTCCAAGGGTAAGTCTATGCCCTTCACATACTATACAGAATCATACCACAAGAGCATACTGTATCATTACAAAAGGCACTACACTAAATGCATAATTAACCAGTGCTAATGCAAATTCATAGATGTTAAAAAGATGTGTTCAGAAAATGCATAAACTATTCATCAAAGCACAACAAATGTGTGTGGAACTGCTTCAGAAAACATGCCCAACTTGGCCTGTGTTTATGATCCTCTGACAGGGGATGTATAAAGAGGAAAAGATTACCATTCATTCATAAAGGGGTAATGAAGCAGAACTAAAATCTCATGCACACTATCACTCAAGTGCAAGTCATTTGCAACTTCTTGATGTCACACAGAAAAAGCCTTGTTCATATCACCTCACCAGGAACAAAGTAATTAGGATTTCTTTTTGGCCGCTGCCCAAGCAGCAAGCTGTAATTGTACTTAAAGTTTCATTTTTCTAAAACTAATGTTAATTTAATGGGAATTGCATCCACATTCTTGAACATGGGTGATGGAGGGCGCTTTATGTCAGGCTGGGGAATAAATCAGTTTCTCACATTAAGAGAATTGTGGCAGGTTGAATTAATATATGTATTGTTAAGTTACACCATTTATTTTTAATAAACAAGATTACCCATTATTTTGCCACAGTGCAACATCTTCTTTACAATAGTAAACTACTCCAATCTCTATTTTTCTGTCAGTACGTTTTCTGTCACTACAATAATATGTTTTCTGTCAGTACAATATTAATTGTATGTGCATATCTGAATACTATCCATAATCATCAGAGGCTGCATAGTCATGCATTCAAAACATGCCTGTGCTTGATATTCACAGTTTATCACATCACCCCATGGATGTCTTACCTACAGGTACTATACTGCCTAAAGATGTTGGAGCCAAGATTAGTTTAAAGAGAAATTGGTTAATAAGCCATAACAATGCTTGAAAAAAAATTAAGCTATGAAAAAAGGAAAAGAGAGGGGGGAAAAAATCATACCTCCAAAACAGTTGTTATTTCAAGAAATGTCTTTATTTAGCCTTCTTAAAGTTATATTGTCCATGTTATACTTTGTAAATAAGAAGCCATACCTTGACTGTATACATGTCTGCATTGTCTCGTGTTATCCTTTTGCCTCCCCCTCCCTTCTCCTCCATTTTTTTCATTCTGTACCCATACAGTATATTAGAAATTTTACATGAAAGATTAAGGTTAAAAAAATAAAAGCCATGACTTAGATGCTCGAGGTTCATTGAGATGACAGGCTCGTCACATGATCTCTCTGCACTTCAAGTAATGCAAGTTGAGAGTTTTCCCGGGCAAGGGCTCATTGTGCCTTTTTTTTCAACTATGTGCATTGATCAATAATCTCAAAAAAACAATTGTGAGACTGAGTACTCAAAGAGAAAAAATGTAGCACACATATCAATAAAAAAGCAGAGCCTCCAGCTAATATGTGATTGTCCCAATTCAATAAACTATGTTAAGAGCAAAATACATAGAAGCTGGGCACAAAAATATTAAAATAGTCTTTATTTAATCACATGCTCAGAAGTTAAAATCACTGATGTTTTAGTCCAACCTGGATCTTCATCAGCGATTGCATAGCATTATCAGCATTTTTAACTGTTGAGCATGTGATTAAATAAATACTTTTTTGATAATCATGCGCCCAGCTTCTATCTATTTTGATCAACAAACTGTGAGCAATATACAAGAATATACAGTATTCATTCAAAAATAATCTAAAAGTATTAAAGCAAAAATAGACCAAATGCCAGTTCATGTATTAGCAAAGAAAATGCATTGCTAAAGTATTAAAGGTAATAATTTTAAATGGAGAGGTATGCTTCCTTGTACAGCTTTTTGTCCAGCTCGAGGTTTTGTCCTAAGAGACCATGAATGTAAAAGCTGCAGACCTCACTACAGATCGTGACCTGCAGGTCGTGGACTGATGCTCTAGACTGGAGTTTGTTACACAAGGGAAATTATATGTGAGGTCCCAGACATTCTTAATACAATCAAAAAACATTGCTCTCCTTTGTGCACGAAAGAAGGCATTTGGTAAATTATGAGATAATGTGTGAAATGCAAAGACATATAATAGTAAAACAATGGTCAAAACCATCTTATATTATACTGTAATCATTTAATATAATACAACAATAAATATTGTTATGTAAAATATATATATATATATATCAGTATATTTATACACACACACACCACACATACATATTCAACTTTATAAAATAACTGTTTTTTAAGCCATGTTTTAACTTAATTAGCTTCACAAGAGACCCTCTAATGGTAATAATAAAGTAAAGCAAGAAGACAAAAATAAGCGCTCATTTTTCTGCAGATCTCAGTAGCCTCATTTGCTCTCTGAAAGACACAATCAATTGAAGGACACATTTTTCTTCTCTTTGTTCTTTTCCATCAATTTTAATGGGTACAGGGCATCATTCAAACAAAACGCAATGGGGACAAGAAGATGGATGAGTACATTTGAAACGACCAGTCACGGGACAGAAAACATCCTGATGAGGTGAAAAGCAGCACCGCAGAATTCAAATAATATTTAGAATACGGAACTCTCTGTCTGCATCATTTGATATGTGAAAATGCCATTCACTAATGTTCATACACATTATTTTTTATATAGCATCAAGTGTTGCATACATTATGTTAGAAATAACACATAGATCCAAGTGCAGTCATTGATTAAAAACCTGGGTAGATAAAGCAAAACACATAGTAGTAGACATTGGGTGAAAGAAATGTCTGCATTTAAGAGCTCACAGTCTAAGTGGCAGTGACAATAAGCATTAATGTTAGTGCATTAATATTCGAGCCCACGGGAAGAAGACACATACAGTATTTTGTTTTGATGAAAGGTTGGAATAAAAATGTGTGTTTTCTAGGCTATTGAAAATTTATTGGCTTGATGAATAAAACACAAATGGAAAGGTAGTTTGAAAATGATAGTCATAAGCAGAAGCAGAAGCTGGAGATATATATATATATATATATATATATATATATATATATATATATATATATATATATATATATATATATATATATATATATATATATAGCAACTGTAAATATTACTGTGTGTTCATTTGCATGTATTAGACAGGTCTGCAACCCTGTCTTTCACCATTATCGCCCAGCACACAGCGCTTCCACTGCAGCAAGGAATTCTGGGAAATGACATGCAAATGAGCACACAGTGCCACCTTTTGTCTCAAGCTCGTATTATACAAGCAAATCCTTAAGCCAATGCATACTGCTTTAAACACAGCTTTTAGACAGAGGCTGTGTTTAAAGCAGTATGAATTGGCTTAAGGATTTGCTTGTGTAATACGAGCTTGAGACAAAAGGTGGCACTGTGTGCTCATTTGCATGTCATTTCCCAGAATCCCTTGCTGCAGTGGAAGCACTGTATGCTGGGCGATAATGGTGAAAGACAGGGTTGCAGACCTGTCTAAGACATGCAAATGAACATACAGTAATATTTACAGTTGCTATATGCTTTACTGTGGAGGGGTTTTGTCACTTTTTTTACCCACCATAACCTTAATAATTATATTAATTATATATATATTAATTTTATATATATATATATATATATATATATATATATATATATATATATATATATAACACCAGTGGTTAGATATTGTAGAACATCGGATCTGTCTCTGTATCAGGTCTTCTATGGTACCCAGTCAATGCCAGTTGGTATGTAAGCCCCTCTTGTATTTTTTTAAGCAGACAACATTAATCTGCTGCAGGATCATTGTTTATTTTACTGAGGTGTCTCTGATAATATACAAGATATAGTACCCTCCTTTCACGACGTCACCGGGCTGTGTCTGTGCAGCTAAGGGTTTTCACTGTGTCGCTGTTGGCTTCTTTCTCCTAATATAAATCAGTCTACTGAACAGCAGCATCTCTGTACTACTGTAGTATTAGCATTTACTTGCTAAATGTTTGTAACTGTAAAGTTGTCAACACTTTTTTATAGCCCAGGACATACTTGAAAACGAGAGGTAACGCTCAATTTACTTTTTCCTGGGAACATATTTTAGAAATAAATATAAATAAAAATTGTTTGTTAATGGCACACTTACATAGGAAGCATAAAAAACGTTCCAGATGACACGATTTTATGATGCTTTCAGCAAAAATATATTTTACCCACAGTCGAGAACCAAAATAACTAGTGTATAGGCAAAACCAGATCCAAAACCCCAAACAGTTTAAGGGTAAAACCAAAACAAGGAGATACTGTATGTGAGCCACTCTAATTGCGAATGGCAAAAATCACGGCAATTCAACTGTAAGTGAAGCATGAAAATATCACAAGTTGGCTGTAAATAGAGATTATGTGTAGCCCCCCTTTCACCTCTTCCCCATGGACTACTTTGTCAGGGACATGGGTTAATGGTTTCAAGGGGTTTACTGTGTGGGCTCACGCAGTGTAATGCCCTTCTCCGATCACATGGTATGGAGTGACTTAGCAGGAAAGAAGTCACTCACTCCCCTTTATGCATGGTGACCAGTAATGTCACCATGGCCATATATAGTTACCCCGAAGGTTCTGGAATTTAGATTCCTGAGAGTGACAGTTGGAGGAGCCTCACTGTTAATAATGTAAATATGTTCCCATGTATATATAAGTGTATGTTATGTTATATATAAATTAATGTATAGTGATACTGCTCTTTCACTGTTATTTTATTGTCAGGGAAAGCATCCCTATCCCTGTTACTATAGAAGTCTACAGGCTATCAAAGAGGAAGCCTATGCACTATAGCACCTATAGAGTGCTTAAGAGAAGCACAGGATATCGGGATAGTGATTCCACAGTTTAGGAGAGTAAAGGCAACGTAAGATGGGGCCCAATTGATACAGAGAGTTATGGACACTACGCAGAAGATGAGAGTAATAGAAGCAAGATTACGTACCTCCCCAGAGCATTAAGAGTGGGTGCTAATCAGGGAAGATATAGATTGTACAAACACTGTGAATACACGAGGTATGTCTAATGTGGATAATGTCAATGTGTGAGAGGCATTGTTAATGGCTGTCAATAAAGCTCTTGTTTGTGCTACAAAAGTTCCTAGCGCCCTTCATTATTCCATCAGCATATCTACGCCCAGCCTGCGTGGATCCAGATTGAGCAAAGCCCTGTATATAGTCAACTGATGTAAACTCTTAAGAACCGGGCAAGGAGAGTTACATATGCTGAAAACAAACTAAACTATTCCAGGATTAGATGAGCCTAGGATTATATTAATGTCAAGTATAAACTACAAAGTGTAGAGTTTAGGAATCTAAAATACATCAACATTATTGCAAGCCATGGCGCGCTCATGTGGATGAAATGGTGCAATACTCCTACCCTCTTTTTGCATGCAGCTGAAACAATGACCGCTTCTCCTGCTGGCGTGTTGTATATGTCCCACTGCAGTGCATCATGGCCTGGCTGCATCTATACAGTACTATAAAGTATTTCTGCTTGGTAACTATGTCTTCACTGATAATTCCCTATAAAAGTGACTAAATAGAATAATCTATTTTTGTTAATACAATGTAACCAACACCATTATTTTTTTATTTCCCTTAGCATCATGGTAAAACTTTTATGACGTATAATTTCTTTATTAGATACTATTGGTTTATTCAAATTACTGTACATTGTGGAGGTTTTCATTGCTGCAGAATAAAGGTAGAAAATGGCTTGAGGTGCATATATTGAGATGCACCATTACCATACATTATTTACATGAGGTCACTTCTTTATTCATTCTGTTGCTCCAAATATTTGGTACTGTAACAGAAATCACCAAATGGTACAAATGAGAAAAGTACCATCATAAAGTAGCCTACTGTATTCTCCCAATGACTCTCTCAGGTGTGCCAAATGCTTGTACACATGGTCATCAAATGTAATAACTTTATTTCATAGAAAGTTTTTCTCCCACTGGGATTCAAAGTGTTTCACAATTACATTATAACAAGCAATATGCAGCACTGTACATAACATTTTACAGGCACAGTCCCTGCCCTGACAAGCTTACAATCTATGGGGGTAATTTATTAAACCCAGTTACAACCAGGGAACATAAGGTGATGTTACCTACAACAGAAACTGTCTTTATGTTCCCTAGGTTAACGTCGTCTTCCATAAACTAATTATATGCAAACAATAATACCCGTTATTGAGAAAATGAGCATAGGCTTAACCTCATGTTATCGCTGTATTAATGTACAGTAGGTCTTGATTCAGACCATGATATAGAGCTTCTGCTGGCATGGAGATAGAAATAATGCTATATTTTTCATACCTAGCTTTGACATTATGTCAATGCAGACATTGCAAAAGCCCTATTTCCTGATCTGAATGAAAGACACACCATGTTTAGCTATGATTATGTATCTGCAATGACCTTAATGTAGTTTAGTGAATAGGGATGAGATAACACCTAATTTGCAGCACATGATCACTAACATAACATCCCATTTAGTTAATGCTATGCTCTGTATGGGAGAAAACATGGCTTCATGTTACGGACTTCAGTGAATACAGCATTACTTAGGTTAACACCGTGTTAAGTAGTCTAATTGATTAAAGTGAACATGGGCCTCGGCACCGGGAGATTAAGTATTTTGCCCAAGGTCACAAGGAGCTACCACCGGGATTTGAACCAGGCTCCGCTGCTTAAAAGTCACTGTCATTGTTTTCAGAGGCAGTGCTTTTACTCCCTGAGTCACTCTTTTAGCACAGTGCGAGCATTTTAATGGTCAGTTTGCTAATGTACTGCAAATGGTTGTTAGTGCCTCCAGCACTTAATGAATCTGCTTCTTAAGAGTCAATTTACAGCAAAATAGAATTTTTTTGACAATTGATACATAGGCTATTTCCTGCATTTTTAGAACACTAATTAGAAAGGTAGGGAATCCTAATTAGAATGACTTTAGAATTGAGACAGCTTGTTAATGAACTTGCCGTAGTTCAAAGTTCTATTAGCTGTATTACTCCTGGAGACATGTAGATGAATTGTAGGTTGTAATACCTTTTAATGGACTAACATTGGGATTTGTCATACATGAAGATATAGGCCCATATTTACTAAACAGTCTTCTGCCACAAGACACCTCCCAGCACTAAAAGACACATTGCAGCCCATTGACTGTCTTCCAGATCCATTAATTGCGTTATGGCTGAAGACTGCTTAGTACAGTAAATATGGTCTATAGTATACAGAGGTTTCAAAAGCATCCTACAGACATATAAGTCTTACTGTCTCCAGGGCTGTGGCTGAAAAGGCTTAAAGCTGCAGCTCCGTGATAGCTGCAGTCATGTTGTGGGGGGTCCATTCTTCCGTTTGGATGCCTCTACAGCGATAATTTCCCCGCCCCAGGGAAGCTGCGGTCCCATGATCTGCCCTGGTGCCGAAAACAGTAGCTCTTGTTACATCTGTACGTGTCTTATTGAACTTGTTAAATTAATTAAACCCAAATAACTTTCCAATTATGTTTCCTCATAACTGTAGCATTTCAACAAACACTGATTTCACTTTTGTTTCTTGTATCTGAATTACTGTAACTTGTCTGCCCCTGCAGTCAACCATAGAGTTTCAGTGACTACATAACCTTTTGGTAACAATGAATTCCTATATAAAATAAAGTGAGTGCAGAGATATAGATACTCTAATAACAATACACAATATATCCCTGCCCTAAAGAGCACACACTAAAATGTGTGCTATCTTTGGTTATTTTTTCTTTCATTGTTCATTTCAAGCTGATCTCCTAATGTTTATACAGTATAATAAGCCCATCCTGTGTACTTTAAGGACACAAAAAAGATGACCCTGTCAGGCTATTCTACAGGAAGTAATTTGACAATGCCAGGTGTGGCAAGGTGTACACTATTGTGTAAAAAGAAACTATGCTACTAGAAAATCTGGGGCTGCAAACACTTTCACAAGGTCACTTTTTGTTCTGAATATAGTACATTCAAAAGGAGCTGTCCAAATTCAAATAATGATGAGCTGTCTGGCTCCACTTGTACTTTGTCATAGAGCCTCAGTCATTCTTATAAAAATATACTGGAGTACTGATGCAGAGGAAACACTCATCTTTAATGACTGTTTCCTAATATGAAATATGTTTAATAGCCAAAGTCTGAACAGCAAAATGTCAGACTAGAAGATAAATCTCTCTCTTATAAGGGATTTATTTGGGGCCCAATAATTAAATAACAATGCAGCAATTCTACAGCTTAAACAAAAAGTCCTGCATTATAAATGTATACATATTATATACACAGCTAAACAGAAAACACACGTACGTTCATATATATTGGGGGGATGGACCACAAAATGGGACTTGGTTGTAAAGCATGTGTTTCTGTATTTTTAAACTTCAGTACTGAAAGGTCTAAATATGGGTAACCCTTCCAAGTCCCTCAAAACATCAAGGGGCTTACACATTCTTTCTGTGTTCTGTCTCATGTGGCTAGTTTGCCAAATGTCTCCAGTTCGTTACAGCTGTTCAGAAAATGATGTTACTTTCAGTTTGATTATCTATTTTAGCTCTAGTGTTTTATAGAAATTAAACATTAACATGCAGAAGAAAAAATAGACTTTTCCTCGTCAACTCAAAAAAACATATTTGTGACAAAATTTTGATAAAGCTATGGCAAATAAAATACCACTTCTGAGCACATTCTGCAACTCTGCTTTTCCCCATGATCTCTTAGCATACAATGCTTCCACTGCAGCCAGGGATTCTGGGTAAAGACATGCAAATGAGAACTCACTGTGTGTCACTTTTTGCTTCTTGCCCATTGTAACATAGACCCCTAAAAGCTTATGCCTGCCGTATTACACAGCTTGTTCAGCACAGCCTGGGTTAAAGAAGTACAAACCCAGTAAACCTACTCACAGACAGCTTTCTTGACCTTCCTAATTACAGTATGAAAACTCAAATACATACTTTTCTGAGCTCCAGCCAGTAAAGCAGTTACATTATTTCTAATTTTGTGAGGCAAAGGTAACGTTTCACAAATAGTTTTGCTCCCAGCCACACATCAGCAAATGGCAAAGTTAAAAACTGAATTGCTGCACTCTTTGATGTGAAAAAACATGCTCATGTCCTGAAATGAGCTTCTTGTGGCTTTGAAAAGTCACTTAATCTCCTCAAGCACCAACAATTATTTTGTAACATCTCCAAGGCAGAAATTATTTGTAACTACAAAATTCTGCAGCACAGAATCTCTCATTTAAGTAAATTAGAGTTTTGTGCAATAGTGCCCCGATCAGCACTATCACAGTTTTTGAATTACCCCGTGTGGAGTTGTGTAGGCCATCAATATAAGAAAACGCCGATCTATTAATCAGTTTTATCCAGTAAAAGCCTAAAGTGAGTGAAGATGAGGAAGTAAGTTAACCTTAGAAATAGTAGCAATCTATGCCCCAGCGAAGACTAAAAAGTTGTAATCGATGTTGCTTGCTTTATATGGAGATACTACCTATGTTTTTAGTTGCTCCATTTAATCAACATCAATTACAAGCAAGCTTTTACCCAAGTCAGTTGAGCCATACTTCACTCGGACCCATTGTTTTTCAGCCATCTCTTCAGAGTACACCTTCCAAGCCATGGTTTAGAGATAACCAGCAAATCACACATTTACATAAAATAGAAGTGCAAACATGAGCCCTTGGTAACTGATTGATTATTCCTAAAATCTGGTCTGTCTGATGTGTTCTGAGGAATGGGGTGAAAAACACATTTCTAACCATTCATCAGACACAAGCATAGTGTAAAAGGGCAAGGCAAAAGATGATGGATGTGATGGCACAGTTTCACCAAGACCAAAGGCATAGCAATCTAGGGTCACTCTTCCAATAAACACGTTTTAAACAAATCTTATTTCAGTACATTAAACATATTGCTTGAGTGAAAGGAGTGCCCAAGATTTCACTCTCCCTAAGGCTCTGTAATAATGTGTCCCCACTACCCACACACAAGGATTTTTCAATGTATTTCCTTCTTCTGACTTCAGTTCAGACAGTTCATTTTTTCCCCCTACTGCCAGTTATGCATTACTTGTTCAACATTATATTGTTTTATCAATTCTTGTTAAAAAGCGTCTTCTATTTTAATGGAACCATTGAATTTTATGTTGTACATGTGCTGAATAATAGATGCATCTCGTAAAAATCTTAATATTTCCAGCAAGATTTCAGTGTTACTAGCCAGTTCTTATTTACAGAGCACATGATGTATCTCTCTAAGACAGGATAACATAGTTATACCAAAAAACATAGTTAGAAGGGAGTATAACTTTGATTCATCAAGTGGTTACCAACAAGTGATTTCCAACTTATCTTGCTTAATAGATGCTTGATAAAATTACAGTTATGCATCATGCTCATTATCAAAATCAGAAACCAGCTGATACAGAAATCAATAAATACAGTACTTGGTAAACTGCAGGTGACTTTTCTTGAAAAAATGTGAGTACATTACATATCTTGAATGCTGCTATTCCGATATACAGTAACAAAACACACACATTCTCTTAAAGATGCATGCAGTTGTGATATTGCATCCCTTACACTGTACATTTGTTGTAGTTTGTGATATCATTAAGATGAACCAATAACAGGGATACTTCATTGATTAAATGAAAGTGTACAGAGCTTTCCAAAAAGCTTAGATTTGTTTCCCTTCTTTGTACATTCTTACACTGCTAATAGAAAGCTTTCCGAGTTTAGAACTGTACCAGCTTTCAGATGTCTTAGGCTACTTTCTAAAAATCTGACTGAGCAGCAGTTGAGACACCGTCAAACTTTTTAAATGACAATAATTTCTACACAGTCAAATTACAGTAGGTTTTACTGAAGTCCTCCTCTATAAGGGGATCTGCTCATCTGTTGTAAACTGCAAGATGCTCTTGGGGTGTGTGGATAAACATTGGTGGCATGCCATTGTATCCTTCGTCCTTCTCTTTGCGCAAAAGGGTAAGCTTACTACAGGCTACTTGCAATTACATGTATGTAAGTGTAAGTATCCTACAGTACAAATACCAGGGACTTCAATTAAAAAATATATATCACAAGTGGCCCCCAATTCACATTTAAAAGTTTTAAATTAATTACTTCTACTTTACATTTTCCGTTTCATTTTTGTTCTTTATCAAGTTTATGTTTACAAGTTCACTGGTAAAGGTACAGTAAAGGCTGCAAGGCTGCATCTAGATACAGTTGTAGCCAACACTAATGCACCTGTTATCATGCAGTAATGCACTAAATTGTTTGATTTTACAAGTAACTAGAGGCTTCATTAAATGAAATTGTAAATCACATGATAATACGTTAAAACTTGAGCCAGCAGTAACGCGTTATCATCCGATAACAGGTGCAATACCGTTAGCTGTACCACACACTCCAAAGCCACCGACCCTATATAGAAGTGTAAGTTACCAACAGTTGCACTATGAAATATATCTTAAATATTTGCGTTCTATCATCAAAATAATTAAAGATACAGTGCAGCGCTAGTAAATTTTACCACCATACATGAAACAGAAAGCCTACTTTTTTAACCCAGAATGAAATATCATTATCATATCACTTTATGCTATAGACATGTAAACCTCCCTGCCCGGCTCTTAGGGAGTTTACATCATTGTCTGTGTTAGGGCTACTCAGGGTACCTTATTCAGGGTGCATGATTCATGCAGGCTGTGCATTTGTAAGTAATATACATAAGGCATCTTGTATTTCCAATTGAATGTCCTTGGCCTATACAGTTTGCACAGCTTCCCTAGCTGCCCCCATCTCGGCCCAGTAGGAAGGTGGTGAGACTTTATATTTACTAGGCTACTTATAGAGTCCCTTTGCTCTGCAGCATTGGTAGCGCACCATATCCATGGGGCGCTTGACGGCCAAGTATTACGCCCTGTGTGATCAGCCGCCTTATTTCAGGGCGGCTTTTCACTGTGTGGCTGAGAGACAGCGATGGACCCTGTAATGGGTCTGGTCTAACTATGCCTAGGGGCTGCGGCTGATGGAGCCCCCTCCTTGCATAGTCTGTCTCTCGATATATATCTTGGGAGCAATGCCAGACCATACTGGTGGGACTCTAGATACACAGGGTAATTTCCCTAACTGAAAACAATAAAGGGGATAGGGAACTTATCCTATACATAGGGGCTTACTTAACTATTCCCATTGAGATCTCTCTTCTTCAACTCCTCCTGGGATCTGCCTCCCAGAAACTTCCCCCTTCTATTTGTAGCCTAGTATGATGCCCCTGTCGCCAGGCAGAAGGGGGCAGGGCTTAACTTCTGCTGAATCACACCAGCACCATGTGATAGGGAAGGGGCGTTACTCTGTTTGAGCCCACACAGTTAACTCCTAAAGACTCTAGTAATCCCAAATGGGGGTTAAAGACACACCACACAAGTTCCTGTTGGAAAGTTTGCTATGAAGTGTATTACTTCTATACCATCATCAAAGCACTTTAAAATCCATATTATTTCCGAACATCTGAGGCTGCTAGAGTTGTTTAAAAGTAAGAGGATGCAATCATTCAAATGTTGGCAGTTGGTGGAATTACAAGAGGAGGAGACTCGTTTATTTAAAAAAATGTAAATGAGGCCAAAGCTTGAGGTCTTTATGACAAAACATTATTTGGCCCAGATCCACAAAGCTCTGTTAAATTAGGGCTCATAACGTCATGCTATCAAAATGGCATTATTAATCTCATTTGCATAGGCTTAATGGTTGTTAAATCAGCACTATCTTGCATTACCCGTATCCTACTTCCAGATCCTGAAATATGGGTTTTGCTGGAGAGAAGAGAGTGATCTATTAATATAAAGGTCCCAAGTAGAGATGGGCAATTTCTTTTTGCCGATTTGGATTCGGCGTGCATCGGGCAGTTCCTTTGGTCCGCAGATTTCCGCGAATCAGTCTCAAAAAGGGCAATTCATCTTTCTGTATTTTTAATTTTTTTTATCACTGACAATCCAATCCACGCATTCCGCAAATCGTTGGAGGATTGCAAGAGTACAATCCGTGGATTTCTGCAATCCAATTGAGGATTGTAAGAGTAATAACTGCGGTTTCCACAATCCATTGGATACTATTATAATCCTCCACTGGATTGCAGAAATCCACGGATTGTACTCTTAGAATCCTCCATTGGATTACAGAACCACAGACATTACTTTTACAATCCTCCAATGGATTGCAGAATCCACTGATTGTATCCAATGACGCTTTTGGATTAATCTGCATGGATTGAAACTGGAACAATCCGCCAACAGATTTTACACCATGGAACGCATTTTGAATGGAAAGCTCAGGAGATTCCACAAAATGGATTTTGACAGTTTCACCCATTGCTTGTCCCAAGTGCTATATATATATCCCCTCAAACCCACCTTCAACCTACACTTGGAGAGGCACCTGTGCACAAAAAGGAGGCCACTGAGATACTTGAGTTATATGCTAATTGGATATGCAAAGTATATTTAAATAACCCCTTTATGTGCACAGGTGTCTCTCCACGTATTGTTTGAAGGGATATATAAATAGCACATAAGACTCTTTTAAAAAATCTAAATTTTTAAATGGTGTAGAATGCAACTGCCTGACTACAAACTAATTAAGTCAGTAAGGGTCAGTCACATCTCTAAAGCAACCTCCACACAGACAGTTTATACACTGGAGGCTTGAGTTTAAGGTTTTTACATCTGTATTTAACATCTTATAGTCTGCAATAAGAATTTTGCCATTTTATCCAGAAGATGTGTGTTGGTGGTGGCGGCAGTGGTGAATGTGTTATATGTTGAAGGCACAGATTATGAAACACTTCACGGTGGAAACACTGCAGAGGAGTTGGGTTAGTTTGACCTGGAACTAAAAGATACATTTCCTACATAAATACATTTGTATATTACTCCAATATGCAGCAAGAAAAAAAAAAAAAAAAAAGAACTGGTGATTGTACAGGGCAATTACCTTTATTAAATTCCCAAGGTGAACTCGTCTAATCAAAACATTACCTGCCAAGCAATGTCCTCCTCATCAGTAATCATTTCCTAATTAATGTATTCAATTAACTGCCATCATACATGCATAACCTCCTTCAGTCCTCCCTCAGATTGTATTTTTTTCAACCTGATAACTTTTTATCTACTAACAAGAAACTGTAGATGGTTCAGATTCTAAGGTCTAAACTTCGATAACTAACTCATCCAGGATTTTGATCAGTTCCCGAACGATTTGGCAAGGTTGCTATTCAGAAAGCTCCGGTGACCTGCCAAACTCGTACGGGATGTGCATCTCCCTGAGTGGTCTCGCTCCTGCTCAAACACGGGAGCTTAAAAACAGCTCTAACTCACGTTTTTGACAAAATCACCTTTTTCTAGTACCTCTGATGAGATCATTGAGGCACTCACCTAGCGAGATCCTCTTAAATTTCATCTTGCCACCACAAGGGTGGCAAGATGGGATTTGCAAGTAAAACTTACATTTTTTTAAACATTTAATTGCATCGGATTGAAGCCGGGAGTCTCTGGAGCTGATACACATTAATACCAGTTCTGGAGGACCCTGGCTTTCATCCTATGTAATAGAAATACATTTACAGGCAGCTTCATTAACTTAGCCGCTAACTGCTAAGTTAATGAAGGGGTTAAACACCAGTGCCCAGTTTATTGGGGGTAGGTGGTATTTGGGGTTGGGTTAAGGTGGTATTTGGCCAATAGTGAGTGTTTATGCCTACTGGGTGGGTAGCGGGAGTGATTAACCCCTTCATTACCATAGCGGATACAACCGCCTATGGTAGTGAAGGTGTTAACTATTCCCGCAACCCTAACCCGGCAGCCCTAATCACCCACTCTGGTGGAAACTACTCCCTTCACCCATCCCTGTACCCCAAAGAAACCACATACTCAGGATTATCCTCTTCATTGCCTTAGTGTCTAGCCACTAAGATAATTAAACGGTTTCTATTAACATTTTAATAACAGTGTACTGTCGCAGGTGGTCTCTGGACCAGGAGGGGGGAAGGGGGTGGTATCCCAGCAGCCATGTTTAAATCTCCCGCGTTACGCGACAAGGACATTTAAATGCACAGGAGATACTGCACCCCATACTGGGGCCGGTATCTCGGGAAGCAGGGGGTCCCCGGACCTGAAATTAATGCGGTTCAGCTCCGGAGACCCCCTGCTACAGTTCAGTGTTATTAAAATGTAAATAAAAACACTGCGATCACCTGTGAGCTCTGCAGCAAGATGTGTCTCTCTGTGCAGCGCTCTCTGCAGCTCTTACAGACTGTGGCCAGATCACACGGGGGAGAACTGAGAAAGTGGCTGAGATGCCATCGCTGCTATCCTGTATGGTATTTGCATTTTCCTACCTCACGGTTTGGGACTTAAGGAAATGGTTTCCTATTCTTTTTGAATACTGTGATAACACAAATGACAAACCATTCGGTGGGCAAACCGTTCGAGATGGCAGCAAAGTTATCGAAGCTACTAGAATAGGCCGCTAAGCCTTTTCTGTCCCGGGGGAGCTGACCCTAGTGAATCTATTTCATATCATCCCTTCTGACCAACAAATACTTTATCTTTACTTAAAACCAACCACAAGATGAGTTAGATCGCTTGCCATGCCCTTTGACATATTCTCTTTTCTGCTTGGTCAAAGGAATAAAAGCCTTAAATTATGAATGACTTTGCAATAAAAGAATTGAATGTGGAGTGAACATGTTTTGTGCATGATTTGACAGACTAATGATAGCTCAAGGTACTTTCAAATATTTGTGGTTAGTTTTTACACTTTGGTCATTGCCAAAATAGCATAACACATGTTTTCAGCATTGTGCTGCCAAATAATATGGCAAGCTAACCTATTCACAGCCACAAGCTTATATAACCCAGTTTCCTGTGGTATTAATTGGGTTAAGCTCACCAAATATATTAGTTAGCAGGACCTGAAGTTAGTCTTACTGTGCATAACCTTAGCTATAACAATTAGGCGCATGGAATACTGTATCTTGTTTATCATTTCCATTCACAAAAAGGCACAAAATCAACACATACAAAATAAGCATCAATATATAAATACTACATGCCACTTATGCTTAAGGAATATTGTACTTCTACTTTGGTAAACATACACTCACATACTTATATACAGTGCATATAACACAGCTTAAAAAAAAGATGGAAAAGCTGGGGACTCGCACCAAACATATTCTCACTACAAAATTCCTGTCATTCATCTGACTGTTGTATTGTTATTGTCTACAATACACTGAAAACAGTCTTTTGTGGTTTCATTTTGTATGTGTAATTACCTTAATATGGTACAGAAAATGAAACCCCTCTGTGTTACCGCAGCACACTCTCACCACACACAAAGTGTTTCAATCGTTTTGTTTACAATGTACCTATTCACTCGCATCAATCCTGTAATCTTCACATTTTATTCAGGGCTGTTCTTGCCGATCCAGCTGTGCTGGATTGTTCCATCAAAAAAAAGAGCGTGTGATGTGCAATGCTGTCCAGAGGGAACAAAGCCGAGGTCACCAGTGCTGACTATACCTAGAGCCTCAGCATGATTCAATAGAAGCTTGAAAAGGAAGGTGAAAGGATACCGATTTTACCCTTATTATCCCACATACAGGAAAAAGAGGACTGTACGCAAAGACAATATATTTTAAATTTAAGGTTCTTATTAAAATCTTATTTTTTATATGTATACTTTTTTTAATTAGAGAGCTTTAATAGAATACAATTTTAAATTTAAAATAAAACAACTATGGAATAGTTTTGGAAAAAGAAGTGTCATGTCAAAAGGCAGAAGACATTACCCGACTTAAATCATGCCAACAAGAAAACAAAAATAGAAATCATTAAAACCAACATAAATCATATATCATAACCAGTGGCGTAGCTAGATATTCGCGGGCCCATGGGCAAAAAAAATTCCAAGGCCCCATTAAAATTAATATGTTTTAATGTTCTCCCTCCCTCCCATCCTCTCCCTGATCCTCTATCTGGGTGCACGACAGAATATCTGCGGGGGGCGCGGGGTTTACAGAGGCCCTGGCGCTTCCCAAAGGCACTTAAATTAAATGCCAGGGAAGCAGCGAAGGCCTCTGTAAACTTCACTTGGCTTGGTTCAGACGGCTTCTGGAGACACGTCGCCTTGTCAACGTGACGTAATGTTGCTATGGAACGTGACGTCATGATGCCCAGAACCAATGTAAGGGGGGTGCGCGAAGAGGGGGACAGCCGGCAGGGGGACGCAGGATAAAAAGATTGCGCTCCCCTGCTCTATCTCATCATCCCTCATCTCTTCCCAACCCTCCTCATCATCATCCCTCATTATTATCCCCATCATCTCTCCCCCTCCTCATCTCTCCCCCTCCTCATCATCTCCTCCCCTCTCCTACTCCTCATTTCTCCCCCCTCATCATCATCATCATCTCTACTCCCTCCTCCCCCCATCCTCTCTCCTCCCATATATACACACAAACACTACACCATATACACACATACCAAACACGCAACATTAGTGTAACACACACATACCATATACAAATACACATTTATATTCAACATACAGTATACAAAAGCCCACTACATATACAACATATACATGCACATAATGCATTAAACACACATATGTATTACAAATACACACACACACACACCAAGACACACTTATAAACACACACACTTACTAATACAGGCAAAAACACTTACCAACCCAGACAAACACACACACACACTTACCAACACAGACATATACACTTACCAACACAAACACACACACTTACCAACACAGACAGACATACACACACACACACACACACACACACACACACACACACACACACACACACACACACACTTACGAACAGACTATGAGGTTTTGCAAAATCCGTCCCGGGATTTTGCTCTAGCTCGCCCTCTGTGGCAGGATCCTCCAATTTTCCTCCTGGCAGCTTCCTTTAAAAGGACAGCCCTGTGAGCAGGAAGTTGCCGAGCAAAGTTTCAGTTCATGCCGAGTACATGCAACGCAACCTTTTGTCTTCCTCGTTGACAGACCCGGCTACCCCTGTCTTCCGCCTGCCTCGACTCTGCATTCTCACTGACTACGCAATTCTGCTGCCAACCCTGACCTTCGGCTTGCTACTCTATCAGGACTCTGTCCCTTGGCTCAGGTCGGTTCTTTCATATTCCTACCTCAGCCCTGCGGGTCTGTTTCCTGCTTTAGACGAGCATCGTTACACGGGACCGGGAGATGCAGAGAGGAGCAGCTATGGAGTGTTCTGCAGTGCCACCTGCTGCCCGGCATTGGTTAAGCAGGAAGAAAGCCCTTCTTGCCCCATCCCTCCAGCTGTTCCATGATCAGCTCCACATTCCGCAGCCGGCATCCTCCGCTCTCCTCCTACCCGCCCGAGCCTGTCTCTGAAGAGAGATAGATGGGCCGCCGACAGAGGGGGGGGGGGCGGGAGAGCAGGCCCTCCAAGAGTGCGGGCCCCCAAGCTTTGCCCGGGCTGCCCAGGCTTTAGCTACGCCCCTGATCATAATGTATAAAATATAATGCATGACACATCAACAAAGAGCCATATTGAGGCTAGAAGAATACAAAACATGTAAACTCTAAAGACAGTTACTCCTACTTGGGCTGCAGGTGAAACTGGTTCCAGCAAAGGGTTTTAAATAACTGTGATTGGGGCATCATAATATGGGTCCTCTTTCTAAGGAATTTTGTTATCTTTCTCTAGATTAACAAATGAATTAGGTCTCTTGTTGGCGAGTAGGGATGGGCGAATTTTTTGGTCCGCAGCAGGTCGGCCGGTTGCTTTAGTCCGCGGATTTCAGTGAATCAATCTCAAAAAGGGCAATTTGTCTTTTGTGGATTTCTACATTATTATTATTCCAATTCACTCCGCAATCCATTGACGAATTTCTAGAATCCCCTCCGCGGATTCAGCAATCTGTTGACGAATCAACGGATTGTATTCAATGGCAGTTTTTGATGAATCCGCTCTGATTAAAACAGACCAAATCCGTTTGTGGATTTTACACTGCAAAACGGATTTTGGGTGGAAACTGTGAGAAAATACAGGAGACGGATTTAGGCGGATTCACCCATCTCTATTGGCTAGTAAAGTATTTTGTCAGTTTCATGGATTGCTGGAGTTTTTACTTTTATCCAGTTGGTCAAGATGGTCTTATGTGCCGGAAATAAAGTCATGCTTATAATAGATGCAGTGTTGTTAATTAATTGGAACCAATCCACTAAATCAAGGGTGCGCAAACTTTTCAGCCTGCGCCCCCTGCCTGCTCTCCCTCCCTGCTCGTGCCCCCCCCCCCTCCTTACCTTGTCTTCGGCATCAAATGATGCCATGGGGGTCACGTGACATCACGTTGCCATGGCAACGCATCGCCGAAGACAAGGTAAGGGACTTCCCTTGCCAGAGGGTTACAGAGGTTTCACGCTATCCCAGGCATTTAATTTAAATACCTTGGGGAAGAGTGTGGGGCCTCTGCAACCACCGTACCACCCAGTTTGCGCACCCCTGCTCTAAATGACCAAAGATGCAAGTTTTTAAGTAATGGGGGAAATGTATGTTGGTAATACAATGGGTACACTTTATACCAATATTTCTTATTTTCCTACATTTCCAAAAACAATTAAGAAAGTCAGCTACAGGTTGCTTACATTTATAACAAGAATGTATAAATGTCTGATTGTATTTGTGGAGATCTTATAAAAAATAAAGCTGTCTGTAGAATTGTATATTGCATCTCTCTAAAATTATGATAGTGTGTCCAACTAGACCACACTACATCCCTTGAGGAGTAAAACCTGATTCTCTACATCAGAGAAATATCTCCTCCAACTCAAAAGTAGTGGAGTCAAAGATTCTTGAGATTGAGACTCAGCAAGTGGTTCAATAATAATTCTAGAGAATAACTTTATTTTGCTGGAAAACTTTAGGTTTTCATTTACAATATTACTAACCCACAATACATCATTGGCTTTAAAAAGTGAGTTTATATTGTGTCTAATATGTAATAGCTTCTATTTTTAGGGTCATCGTGCTTTTCTCATAATTGATTAAAAGAGTATAACGAAGAATTAGAAGAGTCGTATAGATTTTTTAGATATTTTATCGCTGGTGTCACGCGTTATTCATGCAGACACCGCTCTAAATTTGCACATATTTCACATTTTGTAATGAAATTAAACAAATCCTTGGAGCTGAACTATCATCCCCTGGCCTTAGGGGACCCCCTCTGTTCCCCCGATAGCTGATGTATTTTTGTGTCAGTGTGAAACAGAAAAAAACTACAAACATGGCCATGGAATCACCAATAAATAGTTGAAAAGTTGCAGCTTTCTATTGGCTGTCTGAGCTACACTGACTCTGCTGCCATATATTCTTGCCAAGTGAGCGAAACTAGTTGCATCTTGGGAACCAGGGCGATCCAGGAGGTTGGGGGACCATGGATCAGCTCAGGGTTTTGGAAGTATAAAAAGAAAAATACCCCTCCCCCAAACCAAACAAAATGAGCAGCGTGGACTGCTGCTTTCTCTGCCAGCATTTGGAGCATTTTGCTATTGTGCTCTGTAATTCTAGACATTTACAGTAGCTAGAATCAAATATAGTTTATTGTGATATTATTCAATTTCAGATCAGACCAAAATGACCATGACCCTCCATGGCAGATTTATCAAGCTCCATTGTGGGTTATTGCACCTTATAAGGCGTTAACTTCCATAAACCTGAATGGCAGTTAAAGCTGTATTAGGGTGAGATACCCCATATGGTAGCATGATAAATCCCAGCATCAGCATCTTTTCTTCAACTACTGTGACTGTGGAAGGTTCTTACTGTATGAAAGTACAAAAAAGAGCATCTCCTTGGTTCCAGAAATAGGAGCTAAACCTAGACTCAATGCAAAGGAAGTTGTGCTTGTGTTGCAAATATTTTATTCATCCATCCATCACTTTCACCATGTACATCAGTGGATTTTAACTCTTAAAGGGAAAGTAATGAATTTAGGGTGGTAGTGTATGGTGAATATACATTAACCCATATTTATTCAAGTACAGCAGGAAGATAACTGCTAATCTTTGGCTGTCTCCTAGCACTGGCAGGTTTTCACTTGTCCTGTGCCCTTTAGAAATCATGCGGAATGAAATGCATCAAACAAGCAGAAACAGGGTTGTGATCTCAGAATTACAAGACCATAAAATTAAAAGGATTTGATCTAGTCAAGTGTACATGTTTGAGCTGCCTAATTCATTTCCATTCATCAGATTTAGCTACTTAGCTTTAGGTTTGGTCACCCCTGTGAGCAGTGCCTCTTCTACTGACAGGTGCTAGCTGGCGCTGCTTCTTAACATAACACACAGTTAACCCCTCTGCTGTCGGAGAGTCTAACAGTGTATACAGTAGTGTCATGTGGAGTCAAAGCTGCATAAATATTGCAGACTGAGATATACTGTACCATGTACACTACTGCATACATGCAGGGCAGTCAAAGTGTCACAAGGCACATTACTGCTCTCTTAGTGTGAGCCCTTATCAATGACATTAAACCAACAATACCATGTACAGGGCTGGAGGATGAGTGCACATTACAGTGGAACATTGCTCACATTTTTTAAGGGATTACACTTTGTCTGGTAAATGCGAGAGTAAAGGTGAAGCACTATCTTATTTTCTACCAGGAGTATTAATGGTTACAGCGATTACAATTGAATGACAGGGGTAGTAACATCAACACACACAGAAATTCAAATGGAATGGTTTGCCTTCTTTTTTTATACAATAGTAATACATTTATCTGTAAGATTTGATTTTGAAATACATGATCTTTTTTTTTTTGTAACTGAAGCTGCATATGCAGGTATATGGAAGAACCTTTCCCTACCACCTATATATGATTTATCTCAACGTTGATATACAGTACAAACATACAGTCTGCTAGGAATCCAGAGCTGTATAGGACAAGCACAATCTGCTCCACTGGCATTTTAGTCCGAGCAGTCATATGAAATATGCAACATTTGTAACTGAAACCCTCGAAGTAAAGGAAAGTGTTCCACCTACAGACCATGACTTAAAACAGCTGACAGGTTATCAGCTAGAAAGATATTATTTCAGTACTAACCATGCTTCCCACTTTCATATTAAAAACTGAAGCTGAGATATTGCCCACAGAAGTAATTAACACTGGTAATCTTCTTTTTCCTTTCAACAGTGATAAAGAGAGTCATTTTTATATGTAATGAATGCTCAAGATCGTTTTGGAAATGGGCTAATGAGGCTCTGATCGCATTACCATGAAAATATGCATTAACACCGCAACTGAGGGGGCTGCTTCATGTACACAGTCCACTTTCTAATTAGCCCGCTGTGAAATGAATCAAGTCAGGCAGAACTTGGAGACGACCAGTAAGCTCTGGGCACTCCACTTATCTACTGCTGTGCCAATAGACCACCAACATTCTACACTGTATTCTCTCCAACACTGTGTGTCATCACCAATACTGTTTAAGGCTGCAACACTTCAGCCCCTGTCAACAGCAATTTGTCATTTATAGAACAATTTAATACAAAGGGAACTGGAGCTGAAAAGACCTAGAATTGTTGTTCCCCGTGTTATTTCTTCAAGAGCACACAATCTAGACAAGTGTGGGGTAACACAGCTCGTTGGTGCTCTATTATTTCGTCTTTAATTCCAATTATTATTATTTTAAAAAGCCACACACACACACACACAAAAAAAAACACGTTTAGTAGCCAGAGCAATGTCACGCAGTGCCAAGCTAGGATGTCCTCCAATTAGTAAAACGATGAGTGTATTCATTGTATTCCAGCCCATTCACAACAGTAGCACGTTTTGAAAAGTAACAGTTAATGACTACAGCAGGTGAAAAGCTACAGTACAACAAAATCACTCTTACAACTCTTGAATGCAGTGTTAAGATACACATGTTAAGCTTGTCAAATTGTGCTCACTCACCTGTGAAACTTCATAAAGCAGTTTGTAGTTTTCCTCTCTCTTCTGAAAAGTGCACAGGTTGCAGCCCATTGTAATTTGCACAAAAAGAGCAACGTTTCTAATTTCCTCTGATCTGAATAGCAAATGCTTTGACAGGGAATCACCCTCCCGACTTGACTACTGTTGTTCATCAGTCACTCCAGCATATAAACACAGACACACCACTGTTAGCTGCAAGCGTAAACCAAGGTAGTGCACAGTAGCATGCTCTTCTTCCCTTCCTCTAAGTATCTCACATTCACACACAGAGTTTCCACTCATGGCAACACCCCCCCTGTCTCTGCATCACTGCACATGACTACACAGATTCCAACTCATGAATATTAATAGAACCTCATTGATTATTTATGACAGACCATGTTAATGGGGAGGAGTGTCATAGCTGCTATGACAGATGAATATTCACTAATTAAGAAGCAAATGTAGTGTGGTTAAGCAAAATGCACTTGTGTCAATATACTCTATGTTTAATAAGGATAGAGGAATTGAACAGGAGCTTGTTTCAAGTGGAATACACTTGTGCCATTAATGTTATCAGTTACAGTGTACTGTAAATACAGTGCATTCCCATGTGTAGCATGTGTTTGTAAAGAGCAAAAGATAGAGGTTTGGAATTAAACTGCTAAACCATGGGATAAACTATACAGGTAAAAAACAGAAACAGAGTGTAATATTATAATATTATTATTATATAAAACTCACAAAATGTATATTTTGTGTCATGCCTGTTACAGACACAGATATTTTAGCTTATATTAAAGAACACATTGTATGCATTTGTTAATCTTGTATTATGAACAAAAATAATCTGTTAAAGCAGCAGTTGCAGTTTTTACAATTTTTTATTTTATTTTACAGGATGAGAACTGGGGGTCCCGAGTCTTAACCGCACCCTAGTTTTAAATTCAGTAGCCCCTCGTTTCTCAAGATACTAGTAAAGATAAAGGTATCAGCTTTTCGCACTGGGATTTAAATGGCCATTCAATAACAATGGATGATGTTGAGGCTATTGGCCCTGGTGACGCAATAGATTTAAACCACCATTTTGTTTCCCCTGGAGGGCACGGAAATTGCAGTGCCTTCACTGGTAAGTACTTCAGGGTGGGTAGGAGCAGGTAATAATAATAAAATTTAAAAAAAAAACGAGCAGCCATGATTGCTGCTTTAAGGTAGCTGCTAAATGGGTTGTCATTTATTTTTAGCTTTTGTTGGAAAAATTAGATTGTAAAATAATGTATTGAGTCACTTAATTTATGTAATGACAAAATATTTCATATCGCAGAACACAGAAAGAACATAATTTACAGGATGCTAGATTACTGAATGTGGCAGAGATGTGAATATTTTTTATGGTTTGAATCAACTACATTTAATTAGATTGGCTGTCTCATTGACAATAGAGAGTATGTCTGCTACACATATCTCTGCTGTGAATCCACCTTCAGTTTGTAGTGACTGAAAATCATCTCAGTTTGAGAACAGACTGAAGATGACTGCAAACTAGAATTTGGCAGCTGTCCAAGTCAGAGTTACAATCACAAGGGGTAGTGGAAATTTCAGATTTTTCATTTTAAATAAAGGGCACAGGACTTTAATAAAGAAGACTATAATCCTGAGAGACACGGAAGCATATACTGTAGAGTACTTTGTTGTCAATTGTTAAAAGGTAAACAATTTTAAAGGAGGAAATGAGAGATTCTTTTAATATAATAACAAAATGAATCTGTAGGTTTGGAAAAGGGCAGAAACTGCTTTCCAGACCTTCCCATGCCCTTATAGTTCTTAACTTGAAGCACCAGAAGACAGGTAGACTGTAGTAGACGTGTTTTCTTTCTTAGTGCTAATTCAGGTCTTGGCACTTATACACATACAGTAGGGGTAGATCCTAAGAAGTCTGTTAAATCTGAGCTACACTGGCGACACACTTTATTCGAGCTCGGCTAGTCCCACGAATTCGGGTATACCCAGGTGTATTGAGGTTTGTGACTGTTTTCTGCCCGAGTGCATTGAGGTATTTTCCAGCCAGGGATTGAAGCATTTTATTCCCGCTGGCTGCAATACTGCACAGTATATATATATATACTGCATTACAATTCATGAATTTATGCCATCTGGTAGACACGCGAAGCATTGCAGTCTATTAAATCCTAATCATTATCATTTAACAGATCAGCCGCCCGTCAGCCAGGCATGAACCCAGGCTGGGAAGGCAAACGCAACGGGGCTTGTCAGAGGTGAGGAGTGGCGCATTCCAGGTATCTGCCAGGTACATACTGGGTATTTGCTCGAATAAAGTGTGTCGGTGCAGTACTAACAAGAGATTACCTAAATATTAATGTCCATTAGCTTCCCTGAGTTTAACGGATATCCACAAAGCTAAATATATGCAAAACTAATATCCGTTAATAATCTCATTGGCATGGGCTTAATGCTAGCTTCAAATAACATGGTTTAAATCTGTTTTACCCAAAGATGGCATTACCTCCATGCAAACCCTGAATCGGTATTTAATTAAAGTTAAAAAAGAGAGAGCAGGAGAGGAAAAGAACTCTGTTAATAACAATATGATAGTTAAATCATACCTAGCTATGGTGTTACATTTATCCAGACCCTGTAAAAGTCCTATTTTAGGATCTGGATGTGAGTAACACCAAGTTTAGCTATGGCCTAACTAATGTTATGGTAAATCCCTGTGTTAAGTATAACAGAGCTCTGTGGATATGGTCTTTTAGAGGAACACCTCTTTTTCATATCATTAGTACCAATGTCCGTTATAATAACACAAAGGCTCGTTACATCTGAAAACACTAGCACTAAACCGGAGACATTACCTTTAATTAACTTATCATTAGGTAATTACCAGACTTTTGAGGATCTAACCCATAGATGTACGGATGGACAAGTACGCTGGTTCAAAATCCGAACTTCACAAACTCCTCAGTTCGCTCTGAAATTCGAGTTGAATGTTGGAAAACATTTTCAAATCCGAGTGAAGTTCTAACCAAAGCCCGACTCATCCGGGCAACAATAAACTGGGCAAATGCTGGAGTTTGTAAATGAAAAAAAAAATGGGTCTGAGGAAGGGACACATTAGTCCTGAAACGTTATCTGTATGTAACGGGTATTCCCCCACCCAATCGCAGATATGGTGTAGGTGCAAGGAACATATATTGTTACTCAGGTGTGGTGCATAACCTGTTGGCTCACAGGAGGGCTGAGCTTCCGCCACGGGGAACCTGGGGCAATTACACTAGGGTTGATCACTTACAACGATGCAGCGCCTCCACCTGCGATGGCTCCCACCAGAGGGGGAGTGGTTCCTCGCAGGACAATCAATAATCACATAGACAGCATGTATATTAACTAATGACTTTACTAACATGCATAACAACTCATCACACTCATAATGACATGTGTCCCTCTCACGAGAAGACACTAACCGCGACGTATCGCAGGACGATTCCCCAACACTAGGTGATCCCACCCAGTGTCCCAAGAACCCCACCCAATGTCCCGTACTCCTACAGAGATAGTCAATGGGTGACTGCGCAGTCACTAAGAACCTCTAGGCCTGTTGGTGCACATATGATGGTATAATACCTGCCGAGCACTCCGGTGCTCGGGTCAGCAACAATCTTCTCAAAGGGTCAGACGTGTGATGAATCCGTCTGATCCTCCAACCGAACTCCTTGCACGTGCAGACCGCCAGGGGCGATCCTATTCGTACGAAAGTCTCTATGAACCCCAACGTGGGTCCAACCGCTCCCACAGGAACAGCAGCAGCCGCTGTGTCCCTATCTATACAAGTGGCACTAACCTGACTGGAACCCTAACCTAGGGCCTGTCCCTGTAGTACAGCAACCTGCGGTGGCTTGGGGAACTCCTATGGCCGGTAGGGGGTAATGACCTGTCCCACTCCCCTAACTACCCAAGTCCCTTCAGCCTCACTACTTTCTAACTAGTCCCAGCACCTACAGCAGCAAGCTGTAGCTCACTGGAGGCTGCAGCCAACGTGCTGCGCAACAAGGTGCCTGCCTGTCAGACCTCACAGCACTAACAGCCGTGACTCTGACAAGGCAGCACTCTACACTAAGGGCAGCGTCCCTATCTTGGGCCTCCCTAAGCATTTACCCACTAAACTAGTGGGGAGTTGGGGCCTACCTGGGGTGTAGGTACCTATATGGGGCAGGAGCTGCACTCGCTCCCCGCCCCCTTCCTTCCCTACAGCTCCCTGACTCCAACTCTCTGTGACCTTTCTTTCCCAGCTCCCACTAATGTAAGTGGCAGGGTCCCTAACCTGAGGGCTGCCCCTGGCAACACTCACCTTACTGGGGAGCTGAGCTATCTGGGGCCCTGGGGGTGCTGGCCTAGTACAGGGAGTCCCTGACTCCTGTACCTTACCTCCTTCCCTGGGCTGCTCCGGTCTCTGACTGACTAACGTGGGCTCAGCGCGCGAAATGTATCTCTTTGCCTGCCTGGCCTTCCTAAGCCCTATTGGCTCCCTGGTGTCACATGGGGCATACAGAGGCTCATGGAGCCTGTAGTCCCTCTCTAGGGCCCTCCCTAATAGGCTCTGGCTTCGCGGGCTTTTCTGCCTCTTCCCTGCGCATGCGCGAACTATAGGGGGCTGCCTTGACTCCCTCGCGCTACCTCTCGCCAGCCCTACACTCGCGCGACCACTACGCCTGCGCGAACTAACGCGCAATGGTGGCGCCCTAACCGCCCGGCTCCGAGAGTGCCGGGATTCCCGTGATGCGCGTGCGGCCCTGGCAACCGGCCGCACGCGTCCCCAGCAACCCCCGAGCCGGGACCTGACCGCCCTCACCTCCCGTATCGCCCGATGGGGCCGCCATTGGACTCGGCGGCACCCGCGATCTCTGGGAAGGTGAGGGGGGTGCTGATACTGCTGGGAGACCTGGCTACATACTCCCCCTGGTGAAAAATCCAACGTCCTCGCTTGGAGAACGCCATACCCTGACATAAGGTTACACAATAAAAAATTGCATGTCATAATTGGTACACTTAGCAGGTCGACTTTACACCTCAGATTACATGGTACATCCCACACTATACCCGAGACTAGCTGAGACCATATGTGGGGTGCCCCTAACTGATCATATGGGGGTACCTCACTTTTGCGTCCGTGAGCCTCCCGCAGAAAATTCTCTTGAAGAGCACCTTCTGGGGTGCCAGTTACCGGTTCCTCGCTACTTCCTCCCCCTGGTGGAAGGAATAGCACAGTGTCCTTTAACCAGGCCTTTACCCGGCCATCTGCGGCAGGTACGCGGTAGACCAGGAGGCCAGGACCTTTTCCGCGGTCCACTACGTGGTGAATGGAGCGCTCCTTTTTGGACTCTAAGGAGAAAATTTTCACTAACTCCTTCGCTACACAGTCCTGGTCCCTACCGACTGGCAAGGCTTCCACTGGGAAGCTAGAAATGAACAACGTCTCTTTTCTCACAGTCTCTGTTTCACCTGACAGGGGGTAAAGGGTAGCTACCTTACCACTGCTGTGATTCACGGTGGCCAACAGGTCCTCGGGGACGCTGTCAGTTCCCACCTTGGCTATCTCAGGACCTGCCCCCGGCACTTCTGGGGCAGTCCACTTACTGGCTTGAACTTCGGGAGCGTTGGATCCCAGTCCTGGGACCACTTGCGTTGGAGCACACGGGCTCACACTCCGCTCAGGAACTGTAGCTTTGGCCTTCTTCACGGCCACCTCCATCGGAGTCGGTGGGGAACAAGGGGGTTCCTTACCACTCTGCTGGCTGACGATGGGCTTCCCTTCTTCCGGAAGGATCGACGGTAGACACTGGTTCACTCTCTTCTCTGGACAGCTACCTTCCAATGAGGACACCTCCACCAGGACGCGATGCAGAGGGGAGCCCTTCGCCCGGGCGACCAGACTTAAGGAGCCATCATGCTCCGCGGTCACCTGGAGGCTCACCCCCAACACCCCGGGGGCAGTCGACTCACCCTTGTCGTCTGTAGGTACTGGCCCCAAGCCTAGGACCGATGGTACCTCTGTAGTAGGTCGGACTGACCATGGTAGGGCACACGGGCCCACAGCAGGGTCCGCAACATCGGGACACACTTCCTCTAGGGCACACGGGCCCACAGCAGGCTCTGCATTCGCCGAGATAGTGTGTTCATTGGTGTCACTAAAGTGGTCCGCCGGCAGGCGCATCACCACTAGTGACGGGTCGCTGGATTCACTAGAAGAAGGTGGGGGTATATACACCTTACCCTGTGATTCCTCCGTTTCACTGCTGGGGTGGTCCGCCGGTAGGCGCATCGCCACCGATGGGACTTCAACCTTGTCCGCTGGCAACATCACGATCGGATCCTCCGCCAATGTGTTGCTCGGCTCCGTAACTGGCTGATCTGGGTCCCGTGGTTTCTGCTCTGGAACTGGGTCTAAAATGTTCACTGGGGCGCACTGGCCCTCCGAAATGTCTATGAGAGGGGTAGATGGGTTAGCTATACTGCCCGGCTCCTTGTTCTCGGTTGGTTTGGCAGGCTGGGGTACAATAGGCTTCAATAGCCACCGACCGCAGCAGTCACAGCGGGACCACCATGTCAATGTCTCTCTAGAACAGCCGCACGTGGGGCTAAAACACTGTATGCCCATTTCTCCTTCCACCTCGATGGTCCTGAAGTCGAGGGGTCCCCGAGCCACGTCGGCTCCCTGAGCGTGGGCTTCTTGCAGGCAGGAGCACATGAAGACAAGAGAATCTACTCCGGACGCGCGCCAGGCCACATACACATTGGGGTGTATGTCCCGACAGTCTTTCTCTTCCTCATTCATCATCTCATCCTCAGAGGGAGGATAATCCGGTTCCGCATCACCGTCTTTCTGACGAAGACTGTAGTACCGCTTCATCAATTGTCCCATGTCCTCTGCTGGTTCTGCAAACTGGGGCACAATAAGCTTCAACAACCGGGCACTTTCTACAAGGGAGTGGGTCTGGCTCTGCACTGACTCACTCGCATTGCAGGGGCGGGGCTTAGGGTTTCCCGCCAGTCCCGGACAGATTGTTGCAATACTTTCCTGTTTTGGCAGCTCCGGGTACACTAAAGGACAGTCTGAACCGACCGTATCTTCCAACCACAAGCTGGACGGACCCAGGCCTTCAGTTATATCTTGCCCGAAACTCACTAGCACGGAACAATACTTCTTGTCCTCCAAGTGTAAATCTACCACGGCTATGGAGGCAGTCCTCCGGAGATGAGGGTTTTGCCGCAATGCCGCTCGTATCTCTGATGAGGGAATATCTACAGGGACGTGGCACACCGCCAGCGCATGGGTCGGCGGCACTCCCAACTTCAGGGCCCAGTCGTGGACCTCGTGTCCGGACTTTACAACCATGATAAAAAAATAGGAATTGGACAATTTGGAAAAATAAGATAGGGCACCCCAGGTCTGCTCTCAGCAGCGCCTCCAAATGTAACGGGTATTCCCCCACCCAATCGCAGATATGGTGTAGGTGCAAGGAACATATATTGTTACTCAGGTGTGGTGCATAACCTGTTGGCTCACAGGAGGGCTGAGCTTCCGCCACGGGGAACCTGGGGCAATTACACTAGGGTTGATCACTTACAACGATGCAGCGCCTCCACCTGCGATGGCTCCCACCAGAGGGGGAGTGGTTCCTCGCAGGACAATCAATAATCACATAGACAGCATGTATATTAACTAATGACTTTACTAACATGCATAACAACTCATCACACTCATAATGACATGTGTCCCTCTCACGAGAAGACACTAACCGCGACGTTTCGCAGGACGATTCCCCAACACTAGGTGATCCCACCCAGTGTCCCAAGAACCCCACCCAATGTCCCGTACTCCTACAGAGATAGTCAATAGGTGACTGCGCAGTCACTAAGAACCTCTAGGCCTGTTGGTGCACATATGATGGTATAATACCTGCCGAGCACTCCGGTGCTCGGGTCAGCAACAATCTTCTCAAAGGGTCAGACGTGTGAGGAATCCGTCTGATCCTCCAACCGAACTCCTTGCATGTGCAGACCGCCAGGGGCGATCCTATTCGTACGAAAGTCTCTATGAACCCCAACGTGGGTCCAACCGCTCCCACAGGAACAGCAGCAGCCGCTGTGTCCCTATCTATACAAGTGGCACTAACCTGACTGGAACCCTAACCTAGGGCCTGTCCCTGTAGTACAGCAACCTGCGGTGGCTTGGGGAACTCCTATGGCCGGTAGGGGGTAATGACCTGTCCCACTCCCCTAACTACCCAAGTCCCTTCAGCCTCACTACTTTCTAACTAGTCCCAGCGCCTACAGCAGCAAGCTGTAGCTCACTGGAGGCTGCAGCCAACGTGCTGCGCAACAAGGTGCCTGCCTGTCAGACCTCACAGCACTAACAGCCGTGACTCTGACAAGGCAGCACTCTACACTAAGGGCAGCGTCCCTATCTTGGGCCTCCCTAAGCATTTACCCACTAAACTAGTGGGGAGTTGGGGCCTACCTGGGGTGTAGGTACCTATATGGGGCAGGAGCTGCACTCGCTCCCCGCCCCCTTCCTTCCCTACAGCTCCCTGACTCCAACTCTCTGTGACCTTTCTTTCCCAGCTCCCACTAATGTAAGTGGCAGGGTCCCTAACCTGAGGGCTGCCCCTGGCAACACTCACCTTACTGGGGAGCTGAGCTATCTGGGGCCCTGGGGGTGCTGGCCTAGTACAGGGAGTCCCTGACTCCTGTACCTTACCTCCTTCCCTGGGCTGCTCCGGTCTCTGACTGACTAACGTGGGCTCAGCGCGCGAAATGTATCTCTTTGCCTGCCTGGCCTTCCTAAGCCCTATTGGCTCCCTGGTGTCACATGGGGCATACAGAGGCTCATGGGGCCTGTAGTCCCTCTCTAGGGCCCTCCCTAATAGGCTCTGGCTTCGCGGGCTTTTCTGCCTCTTCCCTGCGCATGCGCGAACTATAGGGGGCTGCCTTGACTCCCTCGCGCTACCTCTCGCCAGCCCTACACTCGCGCGACCACTACGCCTGCGCGAACTAACGCGCAATGGTGGCGCCCTAACCGCCCGGCTCCGAGAGTGCCGGGATTCCCGTGATGCGCGTGCGGCCCTGGCAACCGGCCGCACGCGTCCCCAGCAACCCCCGAGCCGGGACCTGACCGCCCTCACCTCCCGTATCGCCCGATGGGGCCGCCATTGGACTCGGCGGCACCCGCGATCTCTGGGAAGGTGAGGGGGGTGCTGATACTGCTGGGAGACCTGGCTACACGTACTAAAGCTCTGATGCTGTGAACACCTTATTGAAGTTTTTCAAAACTCAAATCAAGTCTCCTGTGTCTTCTCCTTTCCTTCATTTTTGTGCCATTATCAGGTCCAGCCTTGAACGCCTCCAGACGCCGGGACCATTGGGAGGTAAGCACCAGAAGCAGAATTATACTTTGCATGTCTTTATTAACAGTGGTGTGCCATTTATTTCTATGATTGCTCTCAAAAAAAAATGCAATGTTTTGCTACAGTACGGTTCATAGTTCTGAAACGTTTTTTCAAATTTAGAAAACATTTTTTGTTTCCCATAGTTTTTTCCATATCCATAGTTTTTAGTACCAAAACACAGGGGAAAGTTCCCCAAACTCTGCTACTTAGGTGATATGCATACTGATACAGAGCAATCATATAAGCCAGTTCAAATGCACATTACAATAAAAATAAATAGCCCATTCACACAAAGGTTTTTTAAACTAAGAAAAAGAACATGCCTAATTTGAATAAAGCAGCATTGATCTATTGATCCCTTTTCTATATGATATACGATATAAACTACACCCCAGCATACATTGTCAATATACAGTAACCACAAAAATAAAGACACAACTGAACATATGTAAGGGAAAGCTATTTTGAAAAGCTGGTTAAACAGAGTTAATGATTTACCGACTTCCAATGACTTGAATGAAAAAGCGCAGTAGAATTTGCACTATGTTTCCCCTTTGATAGGATTAATTTTACATTCCCTTGGTTATACAAAGCACTTGATTGACCACAAAGCAGCACTGGGGAACAATGTTAGTTTAATACCAATGGGTGGTTTACTATGTCTTACACTTACTTTATATCTCCGTGGTGACAATTATTTCCTGTTGATTTTGAAAATGTTTGCTTCTTGAAGATATGCAAAATAATTAGTTTTCGTGAACAAATAAGTTACGCAAACAAACAGAGACAACCGAATTACATGGCATGCATAAATTAACAGTTGAATGCATATGAGCGTAAAACCATTTGCTATATTGCTACAATTTAATTTGTTAAAGAGGAGTCAAAGAAGGAGGGCAAGTGCAAAGGTTATAGTGGTTGAAGTTAGGGGAATGAGTTAGTATTAGTGTTTCAGTCTAACAATAAGTCCCGTTTAAGTATACAGTGTAGTTAATGTATGACATTTGTAGGTCAGCTTCAGTTACATCTACATGTGCTGTACCTGCTCTGTTAATACAGACAGAGGACGTATGTATTTTACTGCTAACCGAAATATAGTTTAGTTCAAGTCACATTTCTGTGTTTTTCTCTTCTTAAAATTGCACATTGGAAACATAAATACAGATTGCATTATGAATGAAGAGGAATGTAAAAACAACGTATTCTGGTAAATAGGAATATGCATTAACCTTTTGTGTCCAATGTGTCCTAACAAGTAAATAACATGTAAATCTGTATTATTTCCCCTGTTACAAGAGGATCCCTCCAAAACAGCACTACATAATTTTCCTAATTTTTAAAATAGGGTGCTTTTCAGGTCCTGGTTTGCGTGATGGGACAATGGCCATCAGGTACTGGAACAACACCAACTAATTTCATAGAGGTCACTGAACACATTTCAGAGGCTAATGGCTTTTGGTCAGTACTGATTTCTGTCATATGACCTACAGGTTAAAGGTTCTATAATCCAGATGGTTCCAAAGTTTAACAGCAGCAAATATATATATATATATATATATATATATATATATATATATATATATATATATATATATATATACATACATACACACACAGAAAATTAAAGCACAGCGCTCTTACAATACAGATAGGGGGTATCAATATTAGTACTCAAATAAATTGCTATTCCCAATATGTAACATTAAGACCCCAGTTCTAAATGGGGACAAATACTGTCCATATTATTGCTAAATTTCCTGCTAAGGAACCGATGACTGTTATTATGTCCTGATATGTAAAACCATAGAATTCAAAGAGGATGTCCTTTCTTTTTCACACAACTGTGTGTGTGTGTATATTTATATATATACACACACAATACAGGGACTATATATATATATATACCACCTTGAGAAAGGTCGGTTTTTGTGTCTTCTATCAAATATAGAACATTTTTGATTTACTTACCTGCGTGCTGTCCCTTGATGTCGTGTTGCAACCAGTATCGTATGGTCTATATATATATATATATATATATATATATATATATACAGCTAAACCCCGTTATAACGCGGGTCTCGGGGTCCACCCCGAGACCACCGCGTTACTAACGGGGTCGCGAGAAAAAAAAATGGCCGCCGCGCTTTAGCGCATATTCATCCCGCGGGACAGGAGATGGGAGCGGGCATGTCCCTCCGCTCCCCGCTTCCCCCTGTCACCGCGGGACAGGCCGCGGGGCAGGAGATGGGAGCGGGGATGTCCCTCCTGTCCCCGCTTCCCCCTGTCACCGCGGGACAGGCCGCGGGGCAGGAGATGGGAGCGGGGATGTCCCTCCTGTCCCCGCTTCCTTCTGTCACCGTGTGACAGGCCGCGGGGCAGGAGATGGGAGCGGGGATGTCCCTCCTGTCCCCGCTTCCCCCTGTCACCGTGTGACAGGCCGCGGGGCAGGAGATGGGAGCGGGGATGTCCCTCCTGTCCCCGCTTCCCCCTGTCACCGCGGGACAGGCCGCGAGGCAGGAGATGGGAGCGGGGATGTCCCTCAGGTCGCCGCTTACCTCAGATCCCGCTGCCTGCACGGAGGTGGTAGCGGGGGGTTTCTTCTCCCCACCGCTGTCCCTGGCGCTCCCGCTGCCTGCGCGGGAGGAGGGGGGGGAGCGGGTGGTGGTGCTGGTCGCGGCCTTTCCTCTGCTCCGACCCCACCCCCCGTCTGTGTAGAGTGAGAGAGTGTGTGTGTGTATGTATATATGGGAGAGAAAGTGTGTGTGTGTATATGGGTGTGTGTATGTGGGTGTGAGTGTGTGTAAGTGTCTGAGTGTGTGTGTAAGTGTGTGTAAGTGTGTGTAAGTGTGTGTAAGTGTGTGTGAGTGTCTGTGAGTGTCTAAGTGTATGTAAGTGTGTGTAAGTGTGTGTAAGTGTGTGTAAGTGTGTGTGAGTGTCTGTGAGTGTCTAAGTGTGTGTAAGTGTGTGTAAGTGTGTGTGAGTGTCTGTGAGTGTCTGTGAGTGTCTAAGTGTGTGTAAGTGTGTGTAAGTGTGTGTGAGTGTGCGTGAGTGTGCGTAAGTGTGCGTAAGTGTGCGTGGGAGTGTGTGTGAGTGTGTGTGCGTGTGCGTAAGTGTGTGTGAGTGTCTGTGAGTGTCTGTAAGTGTGTGTGAGTGTGTGTGCAGTGTGAGCAATGAGGAGTGTGTGTGCAGTGTACAGTGTGTGTGCAGTGTGTCAGTGTGTGCAGTGTGAGCAATGAGCAGTGTGTGTGCAGTGTGTCAGTGTGTGCAGTGTGAGCAATGAGCAGTGTGTGTGCAGTGTGTCAGTGTGTGCAGTGTGAGCAATGAGCAGTGTGTGTGCAGTGTGCAGTGTGTGTGCAGTGTGTCCAATGAGCAGTGTGTGTGCAGTGTGCAGTGTGTGTGCAGTGTGTCCAATGAGCAGTGTATGTGCAGTGTGTCAGTGTGTGCAGTGTGAGCAATGAGCAGTGTGTGTGCAGTGTGCAGTGTGTGTGCAGTGTGTCCAATGAGCAGTGTGTGTGCAGTGTGCAGTGTGTGTGCAGTGTGTCCAATGAGCAGTGTGTGTGCAGTGTGCAGTGTGTGTGCAGTGTGTCAGTGTGTGCAGTGTGAGCAATGAGCAGTGTGTGTGCAGTGTGCAGTGTGTGTGCAGTGTGTCAGTGTGAGCAATGAGCAGTGTGTATGCAGTGTGCAGTGTGTGTGCAGTGTGGCAGTGTGAGCAATGAGCAGTGTGTGTGCAGTGAGTGTGTGCAGTGTGTGCAGTGTGTGCAGTGTGCAAAAAAAAAAATGAAAATTTTTTTTTTTTTTTTTTTAATTTTTTTTTTTTTTTTTTTTTTTTTAAAAACGGGAGCCACGGGAAAACCGCGTTATAACCGAATCGCGGTATAACGAGGCGCGTTATAACGGGGTTTAGCTGTATATATTAACACACATTCCCAGCTAGCTCAAACTCCCACACCCACCGCATCATGAATATATATTTATGTCAATGAGAGAGCTACTGAGCGTGGCAATTGTATATAAAAAGAGACAGGGTTGCCCAATGCTACATCCCATTGACAAAACATATATGGTAAAAAGTATAAAGTAAAATACTTCAATAATAATAATTTAAAAAAATACTTGGCTATTTAGTTAACCCGTTGGCCAAAGCGTCATAAGCCTGCATACCAACGCAAGGTATAACCAAATTAATGCAGGTTCTACACTACACTGTGAACACTGCCTTTTACTGTACCTTTGTAAGAGGGGATCTATTTTGATCTGGTTTGAAACTGATTGGCCGGCAAAGCCGGCCAATTCAGTTGAACAGCAATTCTACTTGTTACCAAGTAGAACAAAGATAAACCAGTCAAACAAAAATTTAATGAACCCAACAAGTGCACTGATGAAGTGCACTTAAAACAGAAGGGTTAAATCTGAAGAACCCTGATTGGTGGATACCGAGCAAAGCACCCCGCCTAACGCCCACTGGGAGGCAAACTCTGAAATCGTCCCAGTAGACTTGGCGTACGAGTACTCTGCCCGAATACGGGAGAGCACTAGCGCCCGGAACATGACCACGATGTTTGTCGGGACCCCCCCCTCCAAACACTGCTTCCTGGTTTTACAAATGGCTACCTCAGCCAATGCCAGGAGCAGGTTGACCAGGAGATCCCTAGGCTTATTGTCCCGGGACACTGGGCACCCAAAAATAAAAAGATGAGGTGAGAAGTGCAACCAGAACTGCAGGAGTAAGCTCCTCAAGAAGGAAAAGAGGGGCTGCAGTCTGGCACAACTCGAATAAATGTGATATACGGACTCCCGCTCGCCACAGAAGGGACAGGCGGCGGGGGAGTCCGTAAAGTGTGCCAAATACTCTCCTGTGCTCAGTGCTCCGTGGAGGACCCTCCAACTCAAATCCCCGGCCGGACGGGGAACCAAAGATGAATAGAGTTCCTTCCACCGGGGTCTCTCGTCCTCGTTCGCTGGGAATACCCGCCTCCAGATGGTGTCTGGGCGGGTGACAAGGGTGAGGTAATGCACTACATGGAGCACCAGAGAATACAGGACTTTTCTCGGCATGCCGCGGAAACATGCCGGGGACATTTCCCCCAACTTGCTGAGGTTGGGGGAGAGAAGAGCCCGAGGGGGTTGCCGTGACCTTGGTTCCACGCAAAGAACCTGATAGGATGACAAGGCTCTCCGGTCTTCAATACCCCCTCAATGAAGGTGCGGGAGTCGGGGTGTATGGCATCTTTAATCTCCTGGATCAAACGACGAGGGACGCGGGCACTACGCAGATCCATACGGGGCGCGAGCACCTCTGCCACTACCCAATCCCGCCGCTCATAGTCCAGGAGATCCCCGACTCTGGTCACCTGTGCCAGGATTAGCTGGCGGCAAATAGAGGGTGAATCCAACATCCGAGCCCCCACTGCTGGATTATACAGCAGGGGCTCGGCGAGGAAATCAACCCCCACCGCCTGTTCCTTCCTGGTCGCGGAGACCAGTTTCCAGGCCTTCAGTAAGTCCCGATAGTATGCCGGCAGCTCCGAGAGGTTTCTACCTAAACCCTCGGGTCTGATGAAAAAAAGTTGCCGGTCATACCTCATATTGCGCAGCTGGCGAAAGAAAAAGGTTGCCAGCTGGCACCACTGCGGAGACGGATCTGCGAATAGGTATCTCTGCAGGTATTGGAGGCGGAAAGTGTGTAAGTGGGAGCGGACACACACCACTCCCTGTCCACCCTCCTCCAAAGGGACACACGCAACTCCCGCAGAGACCCAATGCTTCCCCATCCAGAGAAAATCCATCCACCTCCTCTGGATCTTGTTGATAAATTCGGGGGTCGGACCCATGGCTATCAGCCGGTGCCAAAGCTGACTGGCCACTAGCTGATTAATCACCAGGGTTCTTCCCCTAAGGGAAAGCATTCTCGACAGATACACCCATGACCCCAGACGAGCAATGACCCGTTCTTCAAGATCACTGAAGTTTTCTGGGGCAGGGTCCTCCGCAGCAGACAGGTAGACTCCCAGATACTTGAGAGCATCGCTCCCCCACGAGATATTATGAAACGTGGGGGGCAAAGAGTCCACCTGTAAGGGACCCACCAAGATGCCGGAGCACTTGGACCAGTTGATCTGAGCAGAAGAGGCCGCGGTGTAGACCTCTTGACACTCCTGTGCCCGCTCTAGATCATCTAGGTCCTGGGCCACGAGGAGCACATCATCGGCATAAGCCGACAGGACTACCCGCATGTCGGGCTCCCGCAGCACCAGCCCGGTAAGCCTCTTCCTCAGTAGGCAGAGTAAGGGCTCAATGGCCAGCGCGTACAGTTGCCCAGACAGGGGGCACCCTTGATGCACTCCCCGACCAAACACAAAAGGTGCCATCAGGGACCAGTTAATCTTCACCAGACACTCTGCAGAAGCGTACAGCATCTGGAGAAAGCCCACAAATTGTGGGCCGAAGCCAAACGCCCGCAGGGTCTGCATAAGGTAACGGTGATCCACTCTGTCAAATGCCTTCTCTTGATCTAGGGACAGGAAGGCGAGTGATAGACCAGTCCTCTGCGCGTAGTGCATCAGGTCCCGGACCAGAAAAATGTTGTCATGAATGCTCCGGCCCGGGACAGTATAGGACTGGTCGGGGTGAATCACCTCTGCCAGCACGGACTTGAGCCTCAGCGAAAGCGCTTTGGCTACGATCTTATAGTGAGACCGGTCGCCAATTAGAGATCTGACGGAGATCCCCCTTCTTCGGCAGCAAAGACAGTATTGCCCGCTGACACGAAAGTGGCATCTCACCGATCTCCAGGGCTTCGGCTAGGACCTCGGTGAAATCAGGTCCCAGCATCTCCCAGAAAAAACGGAAGAACTCCACAGTCAGCCCGTCTAGCCCCGGCGCTTTACCACGGGACATGAGACTGAGGGCTTCAGAGAGCTCGGCCAGAGTCAAAGGTAACTCAAGCCACTCCATCCCATCCTCACCGACCGTGGGAAGCCCCTCCCATAAGACCCTGCATTTATCTGGCTGGATGGACTCCGGAGAGAAAAGATCTACATAGAATCTCCGGGTTCTGTCCCGGATGCTCTCCGGGTCAGTCAGAGGGGTACCGTCCTCTGCCAACAGGCATGTGATATGTCTACGGTTTCCCCTCTTTTTCTCCAGCGTGTAGAAGAGGCGCGACCCGCGATCCATCTCTCGAAGGAAGTTGATGCGGGATCGCACATACGCCCCCCGAGCTCTCCGATCTTCCAAGTCCCGGAGAGCGCACTTCCTCTCCACATACATACTCTGCAGGTATTGGTCTCCCGCCACAGACAGCCGCTTCTCGAGATCGAGCACCTCCTCGCTGAGGGCCTCGATCTCAGCATCGCGCCGCCCGCTGGCACCTCTGGTGTACTCCTGACATACGAGGCGCAGATGAACCTTGCCCACGTCCCACCACTGCTCTAACGTGGCAAAGTCTGACCTGCTACCTCTCCAGGCCATCCAAAAGTCTCGGACAGACGTCGCAAACCCTTTGTCCTCCAACAACGTATTGTTGAAATGCCAATAAGCAGCCGAAGGTGCTGCAGGTAGCAGCGTCACCGTCACGGACGCACAATTGTGGTCCGAAAACGGCGCCAGCCTAATGGCACTGGACTGGGCTCGCGACAGGCTGTGGCTGGAAATATACAGCCTGTCGATCCGGGACCAGGACATCCGTTCACCCCTAAACACCCTAACATGGGTGAACTCAGTGGATGCCTCAGGATGTTGTTCTCACCAGACGTCTACCAAGGAGTAGCGGGTGATGACCTCCCGCAAGGCCGACGCAGAACACGGGTGTGGCTCCTGACCATTCCGGTCCTTCCGAGCCTCGAGGGTATAGTTAAAATCACCCCTGAGCACCACATATTCGTCCGCGTCGACTGTCTCTAGGTATTCAGACATTCTGACGAAGAACTGCCTTCTCAGGGGTCCGGTGGCAGGAGCATACACGTTCAGGAAATTAAACGTGTAGTCCTCATGTCGGACCCTGATATGCAACAGGCGACCTGGAACAACAGCTTTGGCAAGCAGCAGCTCTGTTTGAAAGGACTCAGAGAACAGGGTCACCACCCCACTAGATGTTGAAGTGAGATGGCTGAAGAAGACACTGCCTCGCCACTCCAAATGCCAGCTGGCTTCAGCCTCTGGAGTGGTATGGGTTTCCTGCAGGACACTCACAGAATACTTCCCCTTCTGCAAGAAGGAGAGTACCTGGAACCTGCGAAACCCATCCTTACAGCCGTTAACATTTAGCGTACCGATGCTTAACGCCATTGGTAATCAGGAGTTTTTTGGTTCCCCACAGGTGCTCAGGGTACTATACCCCGAGAAGCCTTTACGTGGTCTCGCATCACTTTTTCAAACTTCAGGACACGAATATGGATAGCCCCGGAGATTTTGGCCTTGTGGTTGGCCCTGATGTATGCTCCGAGAGAATGGAGAATGACCGAGGCATCTTTCCACTTCTCAAGGGCCAACTTCACCTTCAAGTTTTTATGCTTGTGGAGGGTATCCTCTAGGAAAGCATCTAGCTCCTGGGCAGGGATAACAGGGGTCAAAGAGTCCACCGACTCCACGGTGCCAGAAGACTCCTCACTGAGCCCCAACTCCCCAAGCTCCTCTTGACTGAAAGGCTCAAGACCCTCACCTTCCCCTGCGGGGGTCTCTCTCAGTCCTAGAGTGGGTTCCCCCTTCGGTGTTTCCACGAGGGGGTCCACTAAATCCTCCACTTCCAACCCCGGGGTAGGATGTTCAGGGGTATCTGGTGGCGGCATGGCAGAGGCAGCGGTTTCTGGAGTGACCTCTGTGAGAGGGGAAGAACCATCATAGGTCCTGTTCCTGCAGCAAATGAAAAGACCTCCCAAGTTGAAAAGGTGAAGGAGGAGGAGTGAGCTCTGGGGGGAGGTGCCACCAGCCTCCAAACAACTGCTACCAGCCAGAAATTGATTAACACACATTCCCAGCTAGCTCAAACTCCTACACCCACCACATCATGAATATCAGTTTGATGGACCATTTTAATAATAATCATTTTAATTTACATTTTACATACTCTTTTCATAACCAACAGATCAACTATCTAGATTTACAATTATCTGTCGATTTAGATTATCATTTGCAATCGGACATATTTAGAAAACCTAAGTCTAGGAATACCAACGGCGTTACAGAGAAATGGACAAACAACAGGCTTTTGAAAATGCATTTTTTACACCAAGAACTGAGCTATTGAAGAATAAACATAAACTTGGAAGAAACAAAAATCAGAATAGAGCTGGCCTAGCCCGCATGGGTGGCTACAGCTATTGACCGGGGGGTGCGCCCCCCCCCCCCAGCTAGGCTGGTGGTCGCGTGCGCGATCGGGGAAGGCAGTTGGGGCGGTTGGTTTTTTAAATAGAGCCAAGGAACAAGCAACTGTCACTTGTTCCTTGGCGTTCAAACTGTTTGGACAATCTCCTCTCCTTCATTTTAGTAGGTTGAGTTGGTTTGATCGCAGTGGGCCCCCCCTCCCAGGGTGAGGGACCTCCCTCCCCTCCTTTTGCCGGTGCTCGGGGGGGGGGGCGGGGGGGGGATGCAGGTAGGGCTGGTGTTTTTTCCTGCCTTTCGTTTTGGCCGCGCTGTTTGTTTGGCGGCAGCGGCGTGGGGGGAGGAGGCGAGAGACGAGGAGAGTGACTCCTACCTGGGCTGATGCGTGGAGGAAGGCGCATCGGCTTGGAGGAGGTTTTTTCTTGGCGCCACTTGCGAGGGTGGTCCGGCGCTGTGGGCCCTGTTCCTGTCCTCCTATTGTGGCCGCTTGTGTGGCTGGGGGGGGAAGAGAGGCTCTCCCAACCCACGCTTAGCTGTGCGGTTGGGCTAGTGGCAAGGGAAGGTCTGTGTGCGCATGGGTTTCATGTGGTCCCGCCTCCTGATGATGATCAGGGGGTGCGGGGTGTCGGGGGGGGCTGGGGGCAAGGCAGTTGTTATGGCTGGGGGGGGCAGTTGGTGGTTTGGCTGGAATGGTGGGCTTTTGCCCCCCCCTCCTCCCTCCTCCTCGGGGAGATATTGGCCCTCTTCCTTCCCCCCTTTTTTCTTTTCCACTCTTCTACATAGTGGGAGGTGGTCAGGTGGGGCTGTCCATTAAAAAAAAAAAAAATTAATTAAATAAATAAATACAAATATATTTAAAAAAAAAAAAAAAAGGTTTAAAAAAAAAAAAAAAAAACGCCTTTTGAGGTTGGTCTTGGTTGTGGTTATTGGAAGCCAATCCTAAGGTTTTTCGTGTCATGGGTGACACCATACTTCAAAAAAAAAAAAAAAAATGACAGCAATGGTTGGTTGGTTGGATGTTAGGGCGCTAAGGTGATAAGGATACAAGCATTAATGCGGGATTTTTTGTGTTATTACAGCTTAAGAGCGGTTCTAAGTCTAATTCAAGTGAACTGGTTTTCATGGAAAGATCAGCCAGGCAAGAGTTCAAGAGTAGTTTGCTGCCAGGATTTAGGTGGTGAAATTAAACCAGTGTTTGACAAGCCATTGGCTGAATTACAGCGCTAGTAGCGATGTCCTTTCAGGTCAGCACCATGCAGCTTTTGGCGGAGGCGCACAACCATGAGGAAGGATGGTTTCAGATGCAGATGTGTGCACTAGTGCTGAAAGCTGGGAGTGATCAAGGAAGTTTGGGCAGTCGTGAAAACGCGAGAGGACAGGGCGGTTCCCATGCTACCTGCGCTGAGGCGTGGCCATCATCAAGTGATGAAGGGGGTCCTAGTAACGGAGCACGGGAAGCATTGGTGGTGCAGAAGGGTATGTCATGGCGGAGTTTTTGGAAACCACAGCCTATTTGGTTAAAGGCTGGGGGACTTTTGGGAGGAGCCTGGAGATGGGTCCCCACAAAAACAGGTGTTGGACATGGGTCCCCACAAAAACAGGTGTGGGACATGGGTCCCTGGGAAAAACAAGGGTGGGACATGGGTCCCTGGAAAAACAGGTGTGGGACATGGGTCCCTGGCAAAAACCCCTGTCTCTTGAAACAAGGAAGAAAAGATTATGATGGAGGGGTCAGTGGACCAATTGCTTTGTCGCGGTGGCAGTTGGGGGTGGGGGGGTAGGTGCTTGTCCCCCCAGAAGTGGCTCTGGGCTGGTAATCGGGGGGTTTGAAGCAAGGGGGCAGGTCACCGGGATGTACTTCCGGGTGCCCCCTTTGCGTTGCCCAGCTCTCAGCATTCTGGCGCGGACAGGTGGTACGCTATCCCCATTTGTGTTAATAAATAAGCCACGGCCTTTTACCTCCATAAATGTGTCCTCTCGCTATTTGTATGTTTTTATGTAGAGGGTTTATAGGAGAGGGGGGGGAAGCTCGCGCCTCCTTGGTCATACACCCTTGTTGTTTATAAAACAACATAGCCGACAGGCCAATGCAATTCGTTCAATAGTTATGTAGCATTGGAATGTCTGAAGACTTGACACAAAATTAAAGTCATGTATTGAAGACACACCAACATTTGTGTTTAGAAAGGCCAGAACTTTGTCAACTCACGTGTCACCTAGTCTATTTACAACATCTTCTGTTAAAACAAGAGGTTTTTCACCTCCCTTAGGCTTCTTTAACTGTGGCGATTACAGTGTGTGTATCTATGCTAAATCAAGAAAACTCATGCATTCAAAGAAAAAAGACAGGATAAAGATCAAACATTTTATAACATGCAATACAATTATGTTGTTTACTGCACCGACACACTTTATTCGAGCAAATGCCCGGTTTGTACCTGGCAGATACCTGGAATCCGCCGCTGCTCACCTCTTGCATGCTGCGTTGCGTTTGCCTTCCCAGCCACGGTTCATGCCTGGCTGACGGGGGCCTGATCTGTTAAATGATAATGTGAAGAATTTACTAGGCTGCAATGTTTCGCTTGTCCACCAGATGGCATAAACTCATGACTTAAGTAATGTGTGGGCTTTGCAAGTTGTTTCGTTTAAAAAAGAATACTTTATCCCAGAACAGTATGCTATTGTAACTTGTCCTTGAGACTGAAGGAAGATGTTGCAAAAAAAATGTATCAATTTAGGCTTTACATACTGTATTAAATAAAGACAAAGACCATTTTCGCTTACACTATTCTACAGAGACATGAGTGTTCAAATGCAGCCCGTGTTCCAAAAACCTGACAGAAGTTATGCTTATTTGATATGGGCCGCTATTAATGCAACAGAGGATAAGATGGCAACAGTTGTTCAAATTTATCAGTATTTTATCGAAAACTATGACTTTTACAGATTTTCGCCAACTCCTCATTTGTGGAAGCGGGCAATAAGGAAAAGGTTATGTAGTGACCCCTGTTTTCACCGTATTGAGCCCCAATTTGTTGGAGGGTATTGGTGTGTGTCACAGGGTTTTTCCAGTATCTATGATAATGGAGGCGGCAAAAGGCGAAGGGTCGTGTTAAAACCAAATAAGAAGTGACAGTCCCTGCCAAGCATTGCGCCAGAACCAGAACCAGCACCAGCATCAGCTTATCATCATGGTCCCGCCGTCGGTGACAACCCTGAGATGGATTTCGCAGCCAGTTTTGATGAAGCTTGCATGTACCTAAGCGATTTCCCGCTGACTACAGGTGGGCTAGTCCCTCTGCAAACTATCGACGTGGGTGATGATGAAAGCTGGACTGGCAGTGGCAGTGGCAGTGGCCCAGCGCCGGCGCAAGCTGAATGGGACATTCAGTAATACAGTATGGTGAGTACTGTATTGTTGCCGTATTATTTTGGTGGGGCAGGCTGGGTACTTCTTTATGGGGCTGACCATTACTGTACATTAAAACTTTTCATTTTGTTTTTCCTCAGAAAAGAAAACGGCTAATGGGGGGATTTCGATGGATACAGTAATATTGTGCTGTACAGTATGCTGATGTTTTCCAAGCCGAACAGTATACTGTGTAATAAACCCGAATAAATAAAACTATGCATTTATTCTACAGTACATGTTCAGTAAATTACTGCACATACTTGGGGCGAGATGTGTTTGCAGCAGAGAGAGGTATTTTAATAATATTGTACAGTGAGCAGGGGGTTCCCTGAGCCAGAAATTAATGCTCAGGGACCCCCCCTGCTCCTGATCAATATTATTAAAAATACTGAAAATGCTGCGTCATTACCATAGCGGATAGCCGCTAAGGCAATGAAGGGGTTAACCCACCGTGCCCGCTTTATTGTGTGTAGTGGGGATGGGTGAGGGGGGTATTTGGCCCTTGGTGTGAGTTTAGGACTTGCGGGAGGGGGGGGGTGTTGCGGGTGCACTTAACCCCTTCACGACCGTAGCAGTTAATACCACTACGGTCATGAAGGGGTTAAGCCCTCCCGCTACACCCCCCCCCCCCGCAAGCCCTCCCCAACCATCGTTGGGGCTAATACCCCATTCACCCACCCTCCCGCTACCCACAATAAAAAAATACACACACAGCACAGCAGCCGCCAAAAAATAAATAAATAAATACTGTATAAATAAATAAATAAATAAATGACAATAAATACATTTGAAATACATTTTTATTGATAGTGTAGATGTGCAGGGGGTCTCTGGAGCTGAATCGCGTTGGTTTTAGGTCTGGGGACCCCGTGCCCCCCGAGATACAGGCCCCTTTAGGGGGTGCCGGTATCCCTCTGCGTTTCAAGGTCCCGATCACGTGACCGCGGCCTGTAAACCAAGCAGAGCAGAGGGATACTGGCACCCCCTAAAGGGGCCTGTATCTCGGGGGGCACGGGGTCCCCAGACCTGAAACCTGTGTGCTTGTGCTCTGGAGACCCTCTGCACATGTACACTATCAATAAAACACATACAATATACAGTATAAATAAACACTCGTTCTTTACCTTAGCGTCTATGCGCTATGGTAAAGAAGCATCATTTGTGTACTGTATTTTAATAATATTGTAGTGAGCAGGGGGTTCCCTGAGCCAGAAATTAATGCTCAGGGACCCCCCCTGCTCCTGATCAATATTATTAAAAATACTGAAAATGCTGCGTCATTACCATAGCGGATAGCCGCTAAGGCAATGAAGGGGTTAACCCACCGTGCCCGCTTTATTGTGTGTAGTGGGGATGGGTGAGGGGGGTATTTGGCCCTTGGTGTGAGTTTAGGACTTGCGGGAGGGGGGGGGGTGTTGCGGGTGCACTTAACCCCTTCACGACCGTAGCAGTTAATACCACTACGGTCATGAAGGGGTTAAGCCCTCCCGCTACACCCCCCCCCCCGCAAGCCCTCCCCAACCATCGTTGGGGCTAATACCCCATTCACCCACCCTCCCGCTACCCACAATAAAAAAATACACACACAGCACAGCAGCCGCCAAAAAATAAATAAATAAATACTGTATAAATAAATAAATAAATAAATGACAATAAATACATTTGAAATACATTTTTATTGATAGTGTAGATGTGCAGGGGGTCTCTGGAGCTGAATCGCGTTGGTTTTAGGTCTGGGGACCCCGTGCCCCCCGAGATACAGGCCCCTTTAGGGGGTGCCGGTATCCCTCTGCGTTTCAAGGTCCCGATCACGTGACCGCGGCCTGTAAACCAAGCAGAGCAGAGGGATACTGGCACCCCCTAAAGGGGCCTGTATCTCGGGGGGCACGGGGTCCCCAGACCTGAAACCTGTGTGCTTGTGCTCTGGAGACCCTCTGCACATGTACACTATCAATAAAACACATACAATATACAGTATAAATAAACACTCGTTCTTTACCTTAGCGTCTATGCGCTATGGTAAAGAAGCATCATTTGTGTACTGTATTTTAATAATATTGTAGTGAGCAGGGGGTTCCCTGAGCCAGAAATTAATGCTCAGGGACCCCCCCTGCTCCTGATCAATATTATTAAAAATACTGAAAATGCTGCGTCATTACCATAGCGGATAGCCGCTAAGGCAATGAAGGGGTTAACCCACCGTGCCCGCTTTATTGTGTGTAGTGGGGATGGGTGAGGGGGGTATTTGGCCCTTGGTGTGAGTTTAGTGGGAGGGGGGGGGGGGGTGTTGCGGGTGCACTTAACCCCTTCACGACCGTAGCAGTTAATACCGCTACGGTCATGAAGGGGTTAAGCCCTCCCGCTACACACACCCCCCCGCAAGCCCTCCCCAACCATCGTTGGGGCTAATACCCCATTCACCCACCCTCCCGCTACCCACAATAAAAAAATACACACACAGCACAGCAGCCGCCAAAAAATAAATAAATAAATACTGTATAAATAAATAAATAAATAAATGACAATAAATACATTTGAAATACATTTTTATTGATAGTGTAGATGTGCAGGGGGTCTCTGGAGCTGAATCGCGTCTGTTTTAGGTCTGGGGACCCCGTGCCCCCCGAGATACAGGCCCCTTTAGGGGGTGCCGGTATCCCTCTGCGTTTCAAGGTCCCGATCACGTGACCGCGGCCTGTAAACCAAGCAGAGCAGAGGGATACCGGCACCCCCTAAAGGGGCCTGTATCTCGGGGGGCACGGGGTCCCCAGACCTGAAACCTGTGCGCTTCTGCTCTGGAGACCCTCTGCACATGTACACTATCAATAAAACACATACAATATACAGTATAAATAAACACTCGTTCTTTATCTTAGCGTCTATGCGCTATGGTAAAGAAGCATCATTTGTGTACTGTATTTTAATAATATTGTAGTGAGCAGGGGGTTCCCTGAGCCAGAAATTAATGCTCAGGGACCCCCCCTGCTCCTGATCACTATTATTAAAAATACTGAAAATGCTGCGTCATTACCATAGCGGATAGCCGCTAAGGCAATGAAGGGGTTAAGGCATAATAAACAATTAATACATTCAATACATATTTTTCACGTCTGTGTTAAAACTCCCTGCCTTCTCTCTAATCTACTGTATGTAAAAGCCCCTCCCCCTATTCTCGCTTTTAAAACTCCCTGCCTTCTCTCTAATCTATGTAAAACCCCCTCCCCCTATTCTCGCTTTTAAAACGCCCTGCCTTCTCTCTAATCTATGTAAAACCCCCTCCCCCTATTCTCGCTTTTAAAACGCCCTGCCTTCTCTCTAATCTATGTAAAAAAAACCTCCCCCTATTCTCGCTTTTAAAACGCCCTGCCTTCTCTCTAATCTATGTAAAACCCCCTCCCCCTATTCTCGCTTTTAAAACGCCCTGCCTTCTCTCTAATCTATGTAAAAAAAAACTCCCCCTATCCCCCTATTGTGTGTGTGCGTTAAGCTTCCCTGCAATCTATGTAAAAAAACCTCCCCCTATTGTGTGTGTGTGTTAAGCTTCCCTGCAATCTATGTAAAAAAAACCTCCCCCTATTGTGTGTGTGTGTGTTAAATCTGCCTGGCCTGTGTTTCTGAGTGCTGAGTGCTCTGCGTTAAAGGCCCCGATCACGTGATCGCGGCCTGTAAACCAAGCAGAGCAGAGGGATACCGGCACCCCCTAAAGGGGCCTGTATCTCGGGGGGCACGGGGTCCCCAGACCTGAAACCTGTGCGCTTCAGCTCCGGAGACCATCAAATGTATTGTTCAAATGTTCAAATGTATTTATTGTCATTTATTTATTTATTTATTTATACAGTATTTATTTATTTATTTTTTGGCGGCTGCTGTGCTGTGTGTGTATTTTTTTATTGTGGGTAGCGGGAGGGTGGGTGAATGGGGTATTAGCCCCAACGATGGTTGGGGAGGGCTTGCGGGGGGGGGGGGTGTAGCGGGAGGGCTTAACCCCTTCATGACCGTAGCGGTATTAACTGCTACGGTCGTGAAGGGGTTAAGTGCACCCGCAACACCCCCCCCCCCTCCCGCAAGTCCTAAACTCACACCAAGGGCCAAATACCCCCCTCACCCATCCCCACTACACACAATAAAGCGGGCACGGTGGGTTAACCCCTTCATTGTCTTAGCGGCTATCCGCTATGGTAATGACGCAGCATTTTCAGTATTTTTAATAATATTGATCAGGAGCAGGGGGGGTCCCTGAGCATTAATTTCTGGCTCAGGGAACCCCCTGCTCACTACAATATTATTAAAATACAGTACACAAATGATGCTTCTTTACCATAGCGCATAGACGCTAAGGTAAAGAACGAGTGTTTATTTATACTGTATATTGTATGTGTTTTATTGATAGTGTACATGTGCAGAGGGTCTCCAGAGCTGAAGCGCACAGGTTTCAGGTCTGGGGACCCCGTGCCCCCCGAGATACAGGCCCCTTTAGGGGGTGCCGGTATCCCTATTCTCTGCTTGGTTTACAGGCCGCGGTCACGTGATCGGGGCCTTTAAACGCAGAGGGATACCGGCACCCCCTAAAGGGGCCTGTATCTCGGGGGGCACGGGGTCCCCAGACCTAAAACCAACGCGATTCAGCTCCGGAGACCCCCTGCACATCTACACTATCAATAAAAATGTATTTCAAATAATTTTTATTGTGCCGATGTTTGCGCAGAGAGAGAGCAGCGGATCTCTCTCTGCTGCAAACACATCACGCCCCCGCCGCCCATACAGTAGTATCATTTATGTATATGCATACAGTATACAGTACTGTATGTGTACAGTACTGTATGTTAGGGCTTATAGGGGTTGTTGTTATACAGTATATATATATATATATACAGTATATATACTGCATTACAATTCATTATAGGGGACGGCTTCACAGAGAACAGCTCGCAAGCGCCACCATGTGTATTTTAACGGCATTGCAGTATTTCAGCAAGCCGGAATAAAAAGCTTAAATCCCTGCCGGAAAAGAACGCAATGCACTCTGGCAGAAAACTATCAGAAACCTGAATACACCCGAGTATACCCGAATTCGCGGGACTAGCCGTGCTCGAATAAAGTGTGTCGCCAGTGTACATCTTGAATTGTGCATGTGGTAACAGCTCTATCGGTAGAACAATACGTCCATTAAAGATACGCATAATGGAGGACATAAGATCCATTAAGAATAAAGATTTTAGGTTCCCAGTCGCCATTTTGCAGAGTATCCAGAGAGCAAATGATGTTCACTCACTTTTAATGGGATTGAGCACATCCCTCGAAATCCCCACCCCCCACCCTCCCCGGTCAGACGCGGGAATCGCCTGAACATTCTAAATAAAAAGGAATGTTCTGGATTTTTTCCATGGACCCCCTGGCACCTAATGGCATCTATGCCAATTGGGAGATCAAACATTTCCTATAGTCTGCTATGCTCTTTGATACATGTATACATTGATATACTGATGCAAATTGTGTCTTTATGATGTTTGTGCTTTGTGCTTTCTAACATTCTAAAATAATTATATCCAGCTTATATCCAGCTTATATCCAGTTTATATCCAGTTTATTTGTTAAATTTTGTATAATCAGTCACTGAAATTTCTGAACCATTATATGATATTGTTACTATAATGTCTCATTTTAAAATGCTTCTTTTGATAGTGTCTTTTGCTTGTTTTCTCTGTTTCACACGGCCCATCCAAATATAATCATTGAACTCACCCATAAGCATTTATGCTTTGGAGAACATAAGTTCAAATCGATGGTCCGTGAGAATAGACAGAAATTTAAAATGGGTATTATGTCTCATTTATATATTCATGTTTAATTACAGTTCAATTTATGTTATTTATTTGATGAAGATTTTTTAATTTCTTGCAAGTTTAACCCTTACATTGTTTTGTTTTTATATTCTTTGCACTTATTATGTTTAAATGTACTTTTAACTTTATGATTACCTTGGTTGAAGATTTTACATTAATTATCCTTATTACTTATGTTTTTTCTCCTGACTCTTCTATATTGTAGTTTATAACCTTTTTATACTATATATATTTTGTATTTTTATCCAATCCGGAGGTTTCGTCTATCCATTCCGCCGCTTGTATATGTTTTTCCCTTTACCTTTGGGGATTACCAGGTGCAGGTGGTGAATTGACGTCATATCCGATTTTGTCTCCAATATAGTATGTTGTGTACCGAGTGACTTTACTCTTTAATAAAGCCAGAGTGCGGGTGAAACGCGTTAGAGGTCACTTGTAGGGTTATCCTATTTTTACCTTTTTTTTGCCTATGGCCCAATAAATTATAGCACAATCCAGCCTTTATTAATTCTTTTTTGCTCTGCTGTGCATCACTGAACAATCTCCTCTCACGGGATGTCTTTTCCATTTTTAAATGAAGTTCACCCACTTCAAGGGCAAGTGCTTTGGATACTTGGTTTCTCCAACTCCTTATGTTACTGTATATAAACAAAAGTACTCACACTATATATACATACATATAGTGCAGAATAACACGGCTATTTTCTGCTTTATACACACACATATATATATATATATATATATATATATATATATATATATATATATATATATATAGATAGATAGATATATAGATATATATATATATATAAAATCTCTTGCTGCAGAGGAAGCACTGTATGCAAGGCGATACTGGCGAAAAGCAGGGTTGCAGACCTGTCTAAGACATGTGAATGTGCTCACAAGTAATGCATATACACATATACACATTATGTAACATATGGGCCCTATTAGGGTACTGGTATGTTCACCTGCTTTTGAATTGGGAGTAAATAATAATCAACATACTGTAGGCATGCACTATTTAAAAGCAAAAAAAATGTAAGTTCCCTGCCAGTTCAACTGCACAATTTATTTGTGCATTTGAAAATATGTTATTAGTGAATGGGTAAAATGTCCCCAATGAAAGGGCTTGTGACCATATTAGAGACAAGTCAAAATAAGTGTCAAAATCTGGTACACAGAGATCAAAACGATGACTACAATTATCAGTTATTTGAAGTGTGGTAGAACCTCCCAAAGGAAAGTATAAGAGCTGTGAAAGATACAATATTCTACAAAAATATTAATTAACATTAAAATAAACTTGCCATAGCTTTTCCAGCCCATTGCGATAACAACAGATGAGAAGGGTCAAATGTACACATTTTGCAACATTATTATGCAGCCATATTTAGTATGAATGCAGTTTTTCACATAGAATTCTATTTTAGTTTTATAAAGTAAGAAAAAAGTAATGTATTTGTCCTCTTGTATTATTTGAAACACACAGGGCATTGAATGCTCACGCAGAGCATCTTTGATGTAATTAAAGCTGTGGCCTTTAGAGGGCGCCATAAAAGAACATTCCCTGTTTAAACATGTACAGTACTGTAGTAGTGCCTGGTACCGTGGCTGTATTGGTACTGGAAAACTGTCATAGGTAACAATACTTATGCTGTGGGGCTATATACTGTACATATGAAAAAGGCACAAGTCCATTAAAAAGTATCGCAACCTACAGTATGAGAAATCTGCAACATGTTTAAGCCTGAAAAGGACACAATTCATTTGGCAAATAATGACATCTGTATTATCAATGATAGATGAGGACAGGAAAGAACTGTGACCATTTTTTTTATTGGTGTAAAAAGATTAGGATAAAAATACATCATGAGAAAATTATACACAAAAGTATTTTTCGATGTCCTAAAAATGTCTGGAACAAGTTTTGTAATTCACATTTTTTCCCTATCTTGTCTGTTAAAGACTTAGATTGTAAGCTCTTCGGGCCAGGGACTCCTTTACCTAATGTTATGTCTGGAACGCTTATTCTCATTCTGTGTTATAGTATTATGTCACATGTATTACTGCTGTGAAGCTCTATGTACATAGAACGTGCTATATAAATAAAGATATACATACATAAAGTAAAAATCAAAGAATAGTAGACAATGGACCTTTTTTTATCATACATGGAAATGCCCTGAAGTATGCAGAGTGGAATACAGAACATGCACTGATTCTGTTCCATCAAGTTCCATGCCATAAAATAATCAATCAGTTAGGAGGGGGTGGAGCAATGAAGGAAAGATTGTGAGAACAACTACTCAAATGCAGACAAAAAAGTAGCACTAAGACAAGCAACATAGGGGAGGAGAGGAGGAGAGGAGGAGAGGAGGAGAGGAGGAGAGGAGGAGAGAGGAGAGGAGGAGAGGAGGAGAGGAGGAGAGGAGGAGAGGAGGAGAGGAGGAGAGGAGGAGAGGAGGAGAGGAGGAAAGGAGGAGAGGAGGAGAGAGGAGAGGAGGAGAGGAGGAGAGGAGGAGAGGAGGAGAGGAGGAGAGGAGGAGAGGAGGAGAGGAGGAAAGGAACCAAAGATAAAAAAACATTCAAATAAAATAAAAGCCGCGCGATCACCTGTTAGAGGTGTGCACAGAGAGTGACTCATTCTATCTACTCTCACTGTGTGTCTCTTACAGCCCGGTAGGATTCACACAGCGCGACTCCCATTCAGAAGCAGGGACCCCGCTGTATTAATCCTGATGGACCATTCCCCCCTGCCAAGCACTGTAACGCGAAAGCTCGACTCTTGGTCCGCGTTTCACTAGCACATGTGTTGCGGCTGTTGCTGTAGAAGATGCTACATCTGTATGCTTTTTCCTTTGATCACTAGTCACAGAAGGCCTCTCGTGTTACTTCTCAAGGGCACCAAACAAGAAATGTACTTACAGTGTACATTTTTGTAAGTTATTGAACACACAAGTTGCCTAAAATACATTGCAGCAGCTATTAAAAGCCCAAACTTTTGTGAAAGTAATTCTGCTATGCAAATTCACTCTATTACTACCTTTCCCCTAATTACACCTTCAGTATCAATCCAAGCCCACTATTCATGATGCTATGCAATCCCTTCTCCAATTGAAGGAAGCTTCTGAACTCCATTAATTTAAATTGAGCTTTAAGCTCTCCCTGACATGAAAAAGCGGTTCCAGAGCACATGGAATAGACACCCATATGTCTCTGTTTCCAGTCTGTGCCTTTAATCATTTCACAGATCCAAGAAAGCTGAAGATCTGCTCTCCTTATTCTTCTCATTCTCTTTCCTTGACATCACACAGGACAGGACCCATGGGGTAAGGAGACTGGGTGCATTGCTTCCCTTGGACACAGCTGTCTTCTCTTATTTCTCCCTATAAATCCTTGTTCTCATCCCCTCTAACTTGCCTCTTCCATGTCTTTCAGGCCCTTGGACCCTTCCCTAGCATACTTATATCTCTAATAGCTTATTCTGTGCCAGGTGCAATATACATACAGTATATGCAGTGTGAGTGCATATTACAGACTTCATGTTATTTGTATATGTTCATTTAAACTGCAGTTGCCCCATCTTATGTGGACTGTGACACTGTGGAGTTTAAAATGTGGTCCCAGATCTTCCAACTTCTAAACCTCCTAGAGCTAACCTATGTTCTCCACCTCTGCTTCAAACTCCACAAATCCCTCTATTAAAAGACTATCTCAGTTTCACTAAGACTATATCAAATTACTAGTTTAGACAGTAAATTAAGCCAAGTAATTGCTTTGGATAAATCTTTATTGATATTACAGAAAATATGAATTGTACGTAGCTTGAACATCTCAAAGAGCAGATAATAAATAGGTTGTTCAATCACAAATTACTATCTGACACTTGACACTTCCCATAAAATAGTTATTCTACAACTTTGACTTTGCTCAGGGGGAGAAATGATAGATATGCCCCCATGGGCGTGATATGTGATTGAAAATATGTTTTGAAGACACAGAATCGATTCGGCCTGATTGGGCTCATGCGATTGTCAGAACTAAATGTGCCAATGGCTATCATATCTACTTACTCTTCTTCACAAAAAAAGCATGAGAGACTATAACAGTCTTGCAAATATAAAGATAGCACTGCAGTGAGATGTCTGTTATGAAGGTGTGAGTTAGACGAAGAAAAACGAAACTTTGCTGGACAATAACATATCAAAATGCCCAAAAGCATCTGCCCAAACAAACGCCTGCCACTCATTTCACTTCAGCAGGATAATATCTGCCTACTGTATGAAAGGGTCAGAGCAGTCTGGGATAAAGGCCATTTCTTATGAAACCACGTTAAAGTCTGTTCTACAACCTCTGATAGTAATTCGCTCTATATAATCAGTATGGCTGCATTACTTATATGTGGCAAGTTTCAACTGGAATAATGCACCTCTAAAATGTTTAGAGCTTATTTCTGTAAGACAACAATTTTGTTTATATTTCAAACATTTTTATTGTTTTCTGACAGGGGTACATTCACATCACATGGTTGTTTATAGACAGTAAACTTAATTAACATATACATTTAAAAGTGAACAACCCGAAGCATCTCAAGGTTGATTGATCGAGAAGAGGCGATCTGCCCCTAGTATTTTGTAACCTCCTATGCATTTAGATTCTACTATGTAGATCCCGTCCGGGAGAATTAACAGTTTTAGGAGGATCTTAGATCAAACCCCTTATATTAGTACTGTAAAGGATAGGCAGAGAGAGAGAGGGGGAGAAGAGAGAAGAACAGAAGAAGGGGGGAGAGAGGGGATAGGAACGGGGAGAGCTAAGGGAAGGGGTGTAGTTGTCCTCCCCTCCACCTTGTCAAAAGACCCTGAGTAGACATGAACTCCCCCTTAGAGGGGTTAGTGGTCTAATGCAGAGTCCAACTGAAGCATCCATATCTCATTTTTAATCTCTTTAATTATAAGGCCACTGTGCCCAAACTTTCTCATATTGTACTATATTCTGTTTCAGGAGCGCCGATAGGTATTCCATAAGCTTGACCTCGCTTACCTTGCGAAGGACCATTTGCTTAGAAGGGGGTTTAATCTTTTTCCAATTAGCTGCTATTGAGCAGCGAGCCGCAGTCAGAATGAACGAGGCCAGTTTTTTAAGAGGGACAGAGATATCTTCGATGGGTTTCGCGAGTAGGCATATCAGCGGGTCCATCCGGACCTCAACTCCTACCGTCTCCTCAACCAATGAGCATATCATATTCCAGAAAGTCTGGATCTTTGGGCATGTCCACCATATATGCACCAGATCTCCTCTCTGGCCGCACCCCCTCCAACAGAGGTCAGACAGGCCAGGGAAGATCCGGCTCAGCCTACTCGGGATTAAGGGGCCTATGCAGAGAGCAGCGAATTTTCGAAATTCGCCATTTTTTGGAGATAATCGCGCAGAAAACAGCAGAAAATGGAGATTTCCGAAAATCGCGCCAATTTTTCATTTCTATTTGTAAAACTCGCCTCGCGGCTGGCGAGAACCGCAATCTCGCCAGTTTAAAATATATCCGTATGCAGAGAGGCGCGAACGGCATCTAGCGGCTGTTCGCGCCAATAAAATGGCGCGATTGTCTCCGTTTTGCCTCGCCAAAAAAAACTGGCGCTCGCGGCCATTGCAAAGGGAAAAAAAAAGGCGCGAATTTGTTTTTACATGTTTCCGAAGCGCGCATCTCGCCAATTTAAACTCGCCAGACGCATCCATGTTAAACATAGCAGAATTCGCACTTTTCTGCATATGGAGATTAAAACTCTCCAAAAAAGCTCCTTTTTATGAAATTCGCCATTTTTAAAATTCGCTGCTCTCTGCATGAGGCCCTTAGTACCATTGAAATAGAATCTTATATATATTTTCCTTACAATTTTGTTTATGTTTATAAAAATTAGGACTGGCTGATCCTTTCCATGGTAATCTGGGGGAAAGTGGCTAGACAACTGTATGGCTAATGTAAAATAAATCAATTTCACTACACCAGTAAGGTTTGTAATCACACTAATTTACTTCCTGAATTTTGATTTGCTGAGAATACTTTGATTATTGCTCAAAGTCCACAGTACAAATGAATTTAATGAGTACTAATTGTTAGCAATAGGGCATTACCTCTAAGAGCAACTTGAAAACATCAAGGCAGGGTACCAAAAATACCAGCAATCATCTGCTGTTTATCAGTTTTTCCCCTAGAGATGTAACAATCAGACTCGCATGCGTTAATTTTACCAAGCAGGCTGGATGAAAGCCAAATAAGAGAACTGACTGAAAACAACATTATCATTACAGACTGCATATCAGGGAAGTTCACTCAGACCACTGTAAATTAGAAGTGAGAGATTGTTGTGCAGAGATTCTACCTTTAATACATAGAATACATCCTGGTGCAATTAGGCCAGGTTTTTATGAAAATAGACAGGGTAGTTTTTCTAGATGTTCCCATTCCTTAGAGCTATCATTTATTGTATGTTAGTGGATAGCACCAATGCCATATCTGTTTTAAAACATTTTCAGTTTCAAAACGGGCTTGTATTCTCCCAGATGAAATACATGAGACAAATGCAAAAAGCATATGCCTTTGAAGGCGCGCTGCTGAGAGACTGTGAAAGAATCGTCAGATGTGCTAATTCAGAAGTAGCAAATCAGATCAAGGAATTAAACATCAGTGTATGTGAGGATATGTGAGCTGTCTTTTATGGAAAAAAAAAGGGGGGGGGGAAGAAACAATATATTTTCTACTACCTGACACAGACCTTTACTTCATGTACTTAACAATTCAACATTCTGAACAGAAAATTTAATGAACCAAGCCAGAGTATTTTTGTTATATAGCATTTGCCGTTATTAATTGGTATTACTGGTTAATTGAAGTATCACTAATTTAAAAAAAATATTTAAAAAAAATATTTAAAAAAAATTCTGACTTGCCTTTTTTTATTTAGAATAAGTTATGGTGGGTACAAAAGTGATGAAAACTCTCCACCGTAAAGTGTACAGCAAATAAAAATATCCCCTGTGAGCACATTCATGTCTCAGAAACACATCTACAACCCTGATTTTCACTATTATCTCTTAGCATAGAGTGCTTCCACTGCAGCCAGGGATTCTGGGACATGACATGCAAATGAGCACAGTGTCACATTTGCTTCATGTCCATTTTATCGTGGGGCACTATTAGCGTATGACTGCCGCATTACACAGCTTTTCAGCACAGCCTGGGTTAAAGAATTGCATAGCCGGTAACTAGATTTTAATCAAGCCAATGCTCTGGCATGCGAAATCTCATATTTTCCACTCAAGACCCTTAGAAAAGCCAAATATATCGTGATGCATGTTAGGGATTTCTGTTTATTTTATCCTTTAATTTGATGAAACTGTCTCCATTTATTGTAATTTATGTATGTTTAATAATCTTTTTCTGTAACCTAAGCACTATATTTTTGTATATTAAATCTAAACTTTTAATAGGTAATGACTTTGGACTGATTGAACTTTGCATGTTTTGAAGAGAGTGATTATATTTTCGGACACATTTTGCTACAAAAGATGTTTGTGTGCTTATTACTTATTTTGCTTAGTAAACACAAACAAAGGACCCTGGCAATTCTAATTTTCTTTACCCTTGGTGGTGGCAGCGATTAAAGATATATTTTGTGATAGATTGAGGGCATTTGAGAAGTCCTGCGGGGAGATACTGTAAATGTGTTAGCTGGATAGCTGTGTGTACAGTATTAACCCTAGTCACATATCCAAGTCATATGCTCACAGGTGTGCCTTTCGTGACAAATGGTGTGGTTGAAACCTATCCCAGCTTCATATTGCAAAGCCAGTATAACCATTCTCACACATGAAATCCAAAAAGTCAAAATGGCTTTTTGTGGGTAGGTTTATTGGCTATCAGGGCCAGTGCGAGGGTATTAATATTAATTGTGAAAAACAAAGTTGTAGACCTGTCTGAGACATGTGAATGTGCTCAGAAGTGTTATTTTTATTTTATGTTATTTAGAATACCAACATACTCATACAGCATCAAAACATTTTACTTTGCTTTACTATATAAATTATATTACAGCATTTTATGTTTTTTATTGCTTTGGAATAAGAAATACTAAGCGTCTTATTCTATATCCGCCATGCAGTTGATTGGGATGTTTGGGCCAAAATTCCATTTTGACTTTTGTCACGAACGGCATACCTATGAGCATGTGACTTATATATGTCACAAGGGTTAATACAAAACAAATATAATCACTGCGCTTCTCCATGTAAAGAGCATGCAGCTAGTGAAGGAAATGGCCATACAAATGTGCAAAACAGAAAGTGAATCCCTGCGCTTCTCCCATAGGGATAGCAATCAATGGGGAATATATATATATATGTATGGTGTAAATATCTATAAGAAAAAAGGAGACTTTTGGTATACATCCTTTGATCAAATAATGCCAAGCCTGCTAACCACGTCAAGGTAAGACTCTTTAGCAGGTCCCTACGCTAAATGCATACTAGTGTTATGTGAAATAAGCCCAGAAGGGGTTAAAATATCACTAGCTGCATGCTCTTTACATGGAGAAGCGCAGTGATTATATTTGTTTTACATTATTTGTTGGGCCGATTTTAATCCTTTGCAGCACGCTCCTAGAGGGCAACACTACTATGGTGTAATTGAATATATTTAGCCAATCACCTGCAACTGCTTATTGAGCAGTTTGTGGCAGGCCAGCCCCTCCTCTTGTAGGTATATAATATCCTAGCAAGGTCCCCTTATTTCACTTCACTTACATGTGAGTATCTGTACTGGTATATACCAGTTTTTAATTGCACTAGGTTATACAAGCATATGCTTTGATATTTTAACCCCTTCTGGGCTTATTTCACATAACACTAGTATGCATTTAGCGTAGGGACCTGCTAAAGAGACTTACCTTGACGTGGTTAGCAGGCTTGGCATTATTTGACCAAAGGATGTATACCAAAAGTCTCCTTTTTTCTTATAGTTATTTACACCATACATATATATATATATTCCCCATTGATTGCTATCCCTATGGGAGAAGCGCAGGGATTCACTTTCTGTTTTGCACAAGGGTTAATACAGACATCTACTTACTTGACCCACTTTTTACCCCTGCAGGGTTCCTTAAATGAGTAATATCTCCCCTCAATCCATCACAATATATATCTCAAAACGCTGCCACCACCAAGGATACAGAAACATATAATCACTAGGGTCCTTGGTCCCTGTTTATTAAGAACAAAAATGCAATTAACACATACAAATCTATTGTAAAAAAAAAGTGTCTGAAACGTGCAAAGTTCAATTAAAGCCCAAAGACAATACTTAGTACATTTAGATTTAATATACAAAAGTAGTACAGTGCTTAGGATACAGAAAAAAATATTACAAAAACATACAATACAATATATGCAGACAGTTTAATCAAAATAAATTTAGTAAAATTGATTATCTAATTAAATTACTGCATAACATCATCAGATTCCTTCAGAGAGGCTTTAAGTTGCAAATACTGAAATCCACATGTACTGGTAAGGTGGGTATATAAGAAACTTGAATGTCTGCACATTCACAACTCATCCGTGGTAGCCGTGACCTCTGACCCTAAGCATCTGATGTACAGGTCTTTTCATGCAGCTGTTTGTGACAGATCCAATGCAGATCATTCTTCCTGTTATTATACAGATACCAGTATACCCCTGAGGAAGTGACGTAAAACGAAACGCGCAGGGTTAGAGGTCACGGCTACCACTGAGAAGTGCATGTGCAGCCATTCAAGTTTCTTATATACCCAGCATCCAGGAGTGGCTCATTCCCCCAGTGTGTGCTTTCGTGGTGTGAGAACAGATATGGAGCACGCATACAGCATCGCAACGGGTCTGCAGACGCCTGCCTGCTACGGAGGAAAAAACGGGAGCTGCCTGTTAAAGTTGGACACCCATGCTTGTTTTGAGCTGCTTTGTTGTGAATAGGATTCTGGTTTTAACCACCAGATCATCCTCAACAGACCATCTTCTCCATTTTATGGAACCATTTCATATTTTAATAAATTAGCATAACTGTTTGTACAGCCTTGTTTGTTTATGTTTATATGTTGAGTGTTGTGTAAGTTTTTATGTGTGTCAGTTAGTGTTGTATGTTTGAGTTTTATGTTTGTTTGTTTAAGTTATATGTTTTATAACCAGCAGTGTATACTGTACTGTGATTTTTCTTTGTGTTTAACTCCACATATCACGGGACGTTATCCATGGAGCCACAAAGTCGATCAAGGTGTACAGGATTTGATTACCTTACAAGGAGTTTAACACCTTACCAGTACATCTGGACATTCATTGGACTTTATCTTTCAAGGCGCCGGTCTGTATCTGTTTTCTCTGTATTGTGTTCTAACTTTGTTCACAACTAAAGAAATGGCTCAACCCAATACTGTACCTACTGTATAGAGTTGTAGACTAGGGTGCAAAGGGTTAAAGATATGTATAGCACAACACGTTAACTGTAAGATTAACGAAAAGAACCCAGTTAACTGTATTCAAAATAATATTAATAGCTAAATTAGCCTGGGATACCAATTGTCCCACTATATGAGGTAGAATCACCCCTACCTAGTGACATACTAGAGTGAGTCAGAGCTCACAAAAAACAATAATTCAAAAAATTTAAATTTAAAAAATATTTATTAATTATGACATCCGCGACGACTTAAAATAACAAAATGAACAAATACTAAAATCCCCTATGGGGTGTTGAATCGAGACCTGACTGGTGTAAGTCAATTGATGAGATAAGACTCAAATAATAGGATTATTATCCTCAAAATACACCAGTTAATAAATGCAGTGGTTGGTACGCAATGGAAAAAATCCCCTGTTGGTGTAATCACGGCAGGGAGTACTCCTGAGCTCAGAACCAGAGAATCGGACCATAATTGCATTGCGAGTGCCAAGCTTTAGTTATTTGTGTTCCACAGGCACCAGATTTTAAGGTTGCTCCAACTACTATTTGCTTGTTTAAGCATTGTATTTACTTCCAGTCATTGTGGAACATGTTCCTTCCTGCTAACATACCTGCAAGTATGGCTATATGAATTACATATCAAAAAGTATACCATGAAACTATATTTTTCTTCCTTTATAGGAGGTTACAGCCTCACATATGGCAACATTCTTGTAAGTACCATGAAGTGGTGACATTTCATAGCAGATGTTAAGACATCTGCTAACCTCTTTTTTTTCTAAAAGGGCAAGCAATGCAGAGCAAAATTCGTTTCAGCACAATTCTGTTTCAGCACAATTATGCCTGCTGCCTATTAAATGTTCAAACAGAATGTTTCAAAGTTACATGTGTTTACTATATGTAGAGCAAAGTAATACTAGAGGCAATGATAGCAAATCCTGCTTACCTGATTCACAAATAAATTATCCAGTAGATCTCTCTGAAACTCATACAGTAATCAAGGAAACAGAAAAATTGTGTCAAAAAATAATATCCTGGGCCACAAACAGGTCTGGTTTTTAGTATATGACTATGTAAAATGTTTACTCTTTGGTGTTCATGATATTAACTAGTGGTAAGGTGCATATAACGTGAGATATGGAGTATCTGTCCGCTTTAAGAACACAGTTGGACCATCTGTTTACAGAAACACAGATAAGGAGATGACTACATACATTCAGTTTATCTGCAATAACCTATTGTTCAATAGGTTGTACATCTTTGGTTCTAATATATTCACATTAGAAAATGCATGAGGCTGTATCTCCTAATCTAGAACCAGAGATGTCGTTGCACCCGTCTAGTACTGGAAAATGAAAAATTTGCATTTATTTAGAAACTGTTACTTTTTTTTTTAGAATATTTTATTTTTATTAATTTAGAAAAAATGTTTTTACCAGGAAGTGATACATTGAGTTACTTCTTGTTTTCAAGTATGTCCCGAGTTATAACAATACATGGCTACATTAAAAGAACAGAGATTATACATAAATTCACAGACATTTCATGGACAGATAGAGTTGGAAAATTGGGTACAGGGATAAAGACCTGTTGAGTTTCAGATTGGAATAGAGAAGTTTAAACATCACCAAACATCAATGAACGGTAGAAAATGGCTCACACCCTTTGGCTGTCCTTTGCTTGAGCAAAAGACTGTCTTCCTTTGGGTGACGCAGATGTACACTGAAGGAGTTAAGAATTAATGCAGCTGCGAATACAAAGTTCTTTGTCCTCTCGGCTCATTAACATTCCAGTGGGTGGGTTGACGTTCCACAAATTACAAGCAAATGTTAACACTTAGCATGCTGGTCCTGTGCATATGATTAATAAACACATTTTGAAAATGATTTTTTCTCTCTCTGGAAATAATTGGACACTGATACAAGTTTTGTTATTTCGGCTGTGTACCAAAATAAATTCAAGTTACAGTTAAATAATGAATATGGGCTTAAAGTGCAGTCTATCAGCTTTAATTTGGGGGTATTCACATCCAAATTGGAGGAAGGGTTTAGGAATTACATCTCTTTAATATGTAGCCCCCTCTTTTCAAGGGACCAAAAGTAATTGGACTATTCACTCAAAATCTGTTTCATGGACAGGTGTGGGCTATTCCTTTATTATTTCATCATCAATCAAGCAGGTAAAAGGTCTGGAGTTGATTCCAGGTGTGGCATTTGCATTTGGAAACTGTTGCTGTGAACCCACAACATGCTGTCAAAGGAGCTCTCAATGCAAGTGAAATTGGGCATACCTGAGTTGCAAAAAAAAAAATGAAAATCCATCAGAGAGATAGCAGGAACATTAGGAATGGCCAAATCAACAGTTTGGTACATTCTGAGAAAAAAAGAACGCACTGGTGAGCTCTGCAACGCAAAAAGGCCTGGATATCCACGGAAGACAACAGTGGTGGATGATCGTAGGATCCTTTCCATGGTAAAGAAAAATCCCTTCACAACATCCAGCCAAGTGAAGAACACTCTCCAGGAGGTAGGCATATCATTATCCAAGTCTATCATAAAGAAAAGACTTCATAAGAGCAAATACAGAGGGTTCACCACAAGGTGCAAACCATTCATAAGCCTCAAGAATAGAAAGGCCAGATTAGACTTTGCCAAACAATATCTAAAAAAGCTAGCCCAGTTCTGGAACGGCATTCTTTGGACAGATGAAACTAAGATCAACCTGTACCAGAATGATGAGAAGAAAAAAGTATGGAGAAGGCTTGGAACGGCTCATGATCCAAAGCATACCACATCATCTGTAAAACACGGTGGAGGCAGTGTGATGGCATGGGCATGCATGGCTTACAGTGGCACTGGGTCACTAGTGTTTATTGATGATGTGACAGAAGACAAAAGCAGCTGGATGAATTCTGAAGTGTATAGGGATATATTGTCTGCTCAGATTCAGCCAAATTCAGCTAAGTTGATTGGACGGCGCTTCACTTTACAGATGGACAATGACCCAAAACATACTGCGAAAGCAACCCAGGATTTTTTAAGGCAAAGAAGTGGAATATTCTTCAATGGCCGAGTCAATCACCTGATCTCAACCCGATCGAGCATGCATTTCACTTGCTGAAGACAAAACTTAAGGCAGAAAGACACACGAACAAACAACAACTGAAGACAGCTGCAGTAAAGGCCGGGTAAAGCATCACAAAGGAGGAAACCCAGCGTTTGGTGATGTCGATACGTTCCAGACTCCAAGCAGTCATTGCCTGCAAAGGATTCTCGACAAAGTATTAAAAATGAACATTTTATTTATGATTGTGTTAATTTGTCCAATTACATTTGAGCCCCTGAAATAAGGAGACTGTGTATGAAAATGGTAACAATTCCTAAACGTTTCATACGATAATTTTGTCCAACTCCTTGAATTAAAGCTGAAAGTCTGCACTTCTATTGCATCTCAGTTGTTTCATTTCAAATCCATTGTGGTGGCGCATAGAGCCAAAATTATGAAAATTGTGTCATTGTCCAATTATTTCCGACCTAACTGTGTATATATATATATATATATTTTTATATATATGTATAAAAAGCTAAGGATGTCTGCACATCTCTCTGTGATAGGCTGAATGACCTGTCACTCACAAAGAGACAGTCAGATAAGGCTGCACATCCCACCCCCTCTGTGATAGACTAAGCCTCTCACTCACCTAGGAAACACTGGGGGAGGGAACTGTAATTGCAGTGAGATATAAATGGAGAATGACAGGTAATGTCCTAATTAATGTAATCTATATATATAAAAGCCTAAGGATGTCTGCAACTCATTATGATGTCACCAGTATGATTTCACATGCAGACATAAAAGGCTACTCAAGGAGAGGAGCAAGGAGGGGGGGAGAGACAGCAAGGAGGGGAGGAGAGACAGCTCTCTCTCCCTCTCCCTCTCCTTTTGCTATATACCTTTCGTCCAGGGATCACCACTTTCACACAGCCTTCCAGGTAGAGGAGACAGTCTTCTGACAAAGAGGTGAAAATAAAGTTTTGGCCTGTGTATTTTGCCATTAAGATGTTACAGCAGATAATAAATCAACAAAACAACAGTTCTTGCTCCACTGAGCACAAAACACAGCTCTCTTAATATAAGCTTCTTGTAAGGATCCGGGCTGTGGGTATACCCGCGTCTAGCGCTTCCTTACCTCTTTTTTAGGCCATCCAGGCTCCCCGGTGGCGTTTCCCTCTGCCTCCTGCGGTCCCTGCACCCCGGGCCGCGTGCATCACACCTACAGGCACGCGCAGACTTAGGCCGCCATAGATTGGCTCCTGGTGCCTGACTCCGCCCCGCTGATGCGGCGCACGCGCCTGGAGTGCCTCTGCCCCATCAGCTCTGCCTCCCAGGTTCCTCTGCCCCGCCCGGTCCTTCCCCTGTCCGTCCCTCTGCTCCTCCCCTTCTTCTTACCACTCCCAGACCCTCCGGTACATCTCTCCTAGCCTCCGCCTCCTCTGACGCGACGCATGTACCTTCCACACCCTTTCCTCTTCAGCCACGCCTCCCAGGGTCTGTTTCCCTTTCTGTCCCTTCCCTTGTCTGTCCCTCTGCTCCTCCCCTCACTCAGATCACTCCCAAAGCCTCTTCCTTCGGTCACTCCCCCGTTCCTCCCCTCACTCCCATTGGCTCCAAACCTTCACTCTCTGCTCTCCTATCAGGTCCTCCTTTGGGCTGCTCCTCTGTCACTCCCATTCCTCTGATTGGTCCCAGCTCCCTATTTAATCCCTCTCCACCATTTCCTCTTTGCTCTGCATAGCTTATGTACCTTGGTGCTGTCTGCTCTTGCCTGGCCTCTCTTGTTTTTCAGTGTCCTACCCTGTCCCTGGATAATCAACTGACCTCCCTGGATTTGACCTTTTGGCTTTGGACTCTACTATACTGCTCTATGGAATCCCTTGAACTTCGCTTTGGACTTTCTACGCTGCTGACTTCTACTACCCTAGGAAACAGCACACGGACAATCTACGACGCTGCTCTCTCCACTCCTCAACCCAGGCTTACGGACAAAAGTATACGTTGCCCTCTCCAAAACCAGGACCGTTGGCTTACGAACTCTACTCTTCTCCGCCGGAGCTGTTAAGTACGGTACCATTTACACTCTTGTTACCAGGACCATCTACGCTACTTCCACACTCCGGCCGTACCCCCGTTTACTGCTAGGTGTGTGGTATTACTCCTTTCCACCTCAGTCCCGGTGTCTCGTCTGGCTTGTGGGCAGGCCGAGCGTTACACATCTCTGAAAACAAATTGGTCTGCTTTACTCTGCTCACAGGCAGGTTTTAACAGCTGCTCCTCTTAATTAGCAGTTGCAGCTATGTGAGACCAGGGAGAGCTAGAAGTCATGGTCTGGATTCTACCTGGTAAATCTCCAAAAAGTGGAGTGGAGCACTGGCCCAGCCTACTCTCCAAGTGCTCTGTCCCAGGGACCCAGTAGGAGGTGCAATAAACCAAAAAATATACACTGCATCTCCTTGGGGCTTAATTATAACAGAAACCCTATAAAAATTGAGGGCCAATATATACACCCTCCTCTACCATCCCTATATATATATATATATATATATATATATATATATATATATATATATATATAGTGCAGAATAAATGAGTTCTTCAGGATTAGGTGATAGCATTTTTATTTGAACCAACAATTTATGTCATAGAACAAGCTTTCGAGAGTTTTCCTCTCTTCCTCATGTCAAGCAATACATATATAAAAATAGAAGAACAGCACCCGCTCCATGTATAAAATCAATTGTGTAGTTTTAATTTCTTGGACAGGATTAAAAATACAAACTCACAAACATCCATGAATTTCACACATTTTATGAGACAATGCTCATGCTCCAGCAGTACTCCAGAAAGCCACTCTGCTGCTCCAACAACCAGATGCAGGCCAGGGATCTCAGAAGACTGTGTCACCTTTCAATACGATCCTCCGGCAACCAACAGCAGTTCCCTATAGTTGCGCTCTGTAATCCTGGTTCCTTGTGTGGATAGATGCTAGGCCTTCCCGTCCGGCGTTGCGGTCTGATAATAATGCGGCAATAGCAGAAAAGCACTTTGTGGCAAAAAACACCCATATAGGCTGGCACATGATTATTAGATGGTTAATTTTATGGACACTTACTAATAATACATACACCTACCCATTGATACCCCTTGAAAAAGTCTGTTTAGACAAAACGCGTAGGGCTACGGTAGTCTTGTCACCGGAATTTTACTAAACTTCTTTATTGCATGCCTTATTCAAGGCAATTGGGACTTTAATCTAATTCTCGGACTGACTTCACTAACGGAGGTATTTCCGGATACCATAGGTGTGAGTTGAGTGTCATCGCGCAAATACCATGAGACTTTGCAACCGAGGAGGAAGAGACCTGTCTCACAGCGTCGGATAGCAGACAGTGTTACTTCGTGAGCATGCAATGGATCCTGCGGTTACCAGTTCCTTTATTGCTATTAAAGACTAGGATTTTATCCTGACATGCCCATTTTTATCTTCCACTTTGTAAGTAAAATTTGTGACAATATATCCTAATCAGTGTTTATTAGTTTAAACATTCTTGCCAGTGGTTTGCACCTTTTGTTTTTTCTTTCCCATATATATATATGTCTTGTGACATAGTCCCAGGATAGTGGGCAGCTTTCTGTCTGATTTATAGAAGAAAGTGCAGACATAGTGTGGATGTGATCCACCCCACAGATTCACAGTCACTAAGACTGGTGGATAGGTAATCCATACTAGACTTTACAATGGTTCGGGTTTCCCTCACCTGCTCTCCTAATTGAGGAACAGGAATATATTGCAGTGAGGTTTGCTGCTTTACTCTCTCTCTCTCTTAGAGCCTGAAGGCTGGGAGGAAACTGCTGCTCCTCAGTTTGTGGTAGATGCCCCCCTCACGTATTGCAGCACCTGAGAATCTATTGGGACACTGTCCCCATAAGACAGTTAAAGATTCAATGTCATACTGTATCTGTGTCTTTTTAAAGTTGGTAGCTGGCTAAACCAGCCAACATTGCAGGTAGGAATATGCATGGGAGTTAGACTCCTGACAGGAGTAGATGTTTCTTTTTATGATTTCTTCTATTTCATAAAGTGATGGTGTTTAAAATGTTTAGTGTCACTAATGGGAAAAATAAACTGCTGAAGGTTGAGGGCTGAATGCCCCTTGTGTGAACACATGTGCTTGTCCCCCTTTTATACAAATTAAACCCTAGAAGACTGTGTCGGGAAGAGTTTGGGAAAACCACAGCGCTTCATAAAGGAAGCCGTTTGTCACAGAATATATACTGTATATAAATACTTTACTGTATATGCATATGTATATGTATATACAGATATCAAGAATGTTCGGGCACTCAACTGGGAAAATACAAGGAAATAAACTTATCTGCTCAGTCATGGTGCTTGCTGTGCAGCCAGGATCACCATCCAGCAACAAAAATAGACAGATTCCTAGCTCAAAAAATCCGCAGCACTAAACAATTTCAAAGATTAAATTTAATAAAGCAACACAAGCATCAGGGGGTAATCACAGGAAAAAGAAGCGACATTTCAGACCTCATGGTCCTTTCTCAAGCTTCCTCAGCTTGAGAAAGGACCGTGAGGTCCGAAACGTTGCTTCTTTTTCCTGTGATTACCCCCTGATGCTTGTCTTGCTTTATTAAATTTAATCTTTGACATTATTGAGTGCTGCGGATTTTTTGTGCTAGGAATCTATGTATATGTATATTGTCATCCTCCCCTGGCTTCAAACACTTTTAACACCCTACCTTATCTACAGTACATATCTGGGGTTTTTTTCTCTCTACACTGTTTTAGCCATAGATTCCTGTGTATATCAGTATTGCTTGACCTGAAGAAGAGAGGAGAACTCTCGAAAGCTTGTGCTATGACATAAATTGTTAGTCCAATAAAAAAGGTATCACCGAATACTGAAGAACTCATTTATTCTGCACTATCGCAACTGGACTAACACGGCTATTTTCTGCTTTATATATGTATATACATATGTATATACTGCTGCGGCTCATTTTATTGTAACACATCGCCGGTTTTTCCCTGGCTTTTTCCTGGAATGCGACGCACTTCACCGGGAGCATGCAGCATTCATTTTGCGTTCTCAGCCACGGGTCATGCGCAGATCATGCGCGGTTGATGCGTTTATTGAGAATGGTTCGGATTTAATAGGTTGCAATTCTTCGTGTGTCCGCCAGATGGCAGATATTCATGAATTGTAATGCGCATGCACTTCAGTAATGTGTCAACTTGCAGGTGTTTCGTTTAAAAAAGATACCACAGTGTGCTATTGTAAATTGGCCTTGAGACTGAAGGAAGAGGTTGCAATAATATATAAATTTAGGCTTTTCATATTAAAGAAAGACAAAGACCAGTTTCTGTTACAGTATTCTCCAGAGACCCACCCGCCATGAGTGTTCAAGTGCAGCCCGTTTTCCAAAAACCCGACAGAAGTTACGCGTATTTGATATGGGCCGCAATTAATGCAACAGATGATAAGATGGCAACAGTTGTTCAAATGTATCAGTATTTTATCGAAAACTATGACTTTTACTAATTTTCGCCAGCTCCTCATACATGGAAGCGTGCAATAAGGAAAAGGTTATGTAGCGATCCCTGTTTTTATCGTATTGAACCACAATTTATTGGAGGGTATTGGTGTGTATCACCGGCTTTTCTTGTATCTATGAACATGCAGACGGCAAAAGGCGAAATGTCGTGTTAAAACCAACTAAGAAACGACAGTCGCTGCCAAGCAATGCACCAGCACCAGCACCGGCTTCCAATACCGGTCCCACCGTCAGTGACAACCCTTGCTGTCTGTCTAGCAAGCCTGAGCCGGATTTTGCGTGCAGTTTCGATCAAGCTTGCATGTACCTAAGCTATTCCCAGCCTCATCAGCTGACTACAGGTGTAGTATTCCCGCTGCCAACTATCAACGTGGATGATCAAGAACACTGGACTGGCAGTGGCCCAGCGCCGGCGCCAGCTGAATGGGAAATTCTATGGTGAGTATTGTTGCCATATTATTTTCTGTGTTTTTTTTATTTTGACAATACAGTATCAATATCGGTGCGATTCAAAAGTCAAGCGATTCTCCTGTAAGCAATATCATTGGCTGAGCGGCTTCTCCAGTACTGTACTGAAGATACTAAACAATTGGTGGAAGGCTAGGCGCATGCGCATTGGAACCTTCTTGAAACGCATATGCGTGTCATTACATCGACGGTGGGCGCATGCGCATGTGAACAGGAGACGCCCCCCGAGAAAATTATTGGTGGGACTGGCTGGGAACTTCTTTAGGGGGCTGACCATTACAGTAAAACTTTTCTTTTTGTTTTTCCTCAGAAAAGAAAATGGCTAATGGAGGGATTTCGATGGATAATATCACTTTGTGTAACAATGCCTGCACATTGCTGAATCGGATTTAAAAACCCACGTACCGGAGTCTACAGTTTAGTGGCCATTGTTATTGATTAGGATAGAATACTGTACCTGAAACAGTACAGTATGCTGATGTTTTCCGTCCGTACAGTATACAATACTTTTATTGCGCCTGTTTCCTTAACATCAGAAAACCATCCAAACAAGGGGTCAAACAAAGCTTCTATTCACCTGGGAGTATTTCTAGTGTAACCTATGCAGTCCACAACTCCCTAAGATAATCATGTCTCCAAGCCCCAAACATATATCTTGATATGAGCAGATATACCAAAAGTCTTATAAAGGAAAGTCTTATCTGTTTCTTGTGGTTGGAGGGAAAGTCTTCTCTGTTCCTGGGTTGCTGCCTTTTCCCTCATGTTTTGTCAGCATTCAGGTTTAGAGGTGCTTTCCCCTGTGTCTTGCAAGCAGCTCTGCTATTTCTTCTGGCAGGCTGAAGATATCTGTCCCCATGGTCAGTCTCACAACTTGTAAGACTCAGGAACAATCTCCCTCCCTGTCTCAAAAGACAGGCTTTTCTAAGAAGCTAATCAGGCAGATGGTGTCGAATAATTAACTACCAGCAGTTAACCACCACACTGCTGGATCAGAGGCACATTTCCTGAACAGGGATAACTCCCCTGTTACACATACATACATACATACATACATACATACATACATACTAATATGTGGTGGATACCTATATAAACTTCAAATGGCAAAGCCAGAATAACCAGCCTCACACTGATGAGACCCAAAAGGTGAAACAGCAGTCTGTGGGTAGGTTAACTGGCTATGCATCTTAACCCAGATTATGCTGAAAAGCTATGCAATGCAGCAAGTATAAGCTTATAAGGGTCCATGTCAAAATGGATTTGAAGCAAAAGGTGCACTGTACTCATTTGCATGTCATTTCCCAGAATCCCTTGCTGCAATGGAAGCACTGTATGCTGGGCGATAATGGTGAAAAGCAGGGTTGCAGACCTGTCTAAGACATGCAAATGAGCACAAAGCAATATTTCCATTTTATATTTATATATATATATATATATATATACACAGTGGTTGACAAATCACCAAAAAATCTACTCGCCACACAAAAAAATCTACTTGCCACCTAGTACCAAACGTGTGCTGCTTGGGCCAATAGGAGCTCGCCATGATGTTAAATCCACTCGCCCGGGGCGAGCAAATGTATAGGTTTGTCGAACACTGTATATATATATACAGGGTAACCAGGGCAATGCAGGTAACAAAGAGACAGCACACCACAATATAATGAAGTAAATAAAGTGAATTAACAACACAGGGCAGCCAACGTTTCTGTCCTCAGAGTGGGACCTTCCTCCAGGAAGATACAAGACTGCAACAGGTCTTCCCTGAAGCACCCTTATTATCATACAGACAACCTCATAATCTCAAGAATATTATGGTGAGGAGTAAAGTATTCAGCAGTACAACTGAATGCGGGACGAAACCATGCCAGGACCCAAGATGCAAAATCTGCGCAATGCTCTACACAGCGGATACAATACAAATACCACACAGGAATCGGGAATACAAAATCAGAGGAAGGTTCACCTGTTCCTCCAGCAATGTCGTGTACCTCATCATGTGATAACGTGATTGGTGAAAAAAACTGGCGCTAATTAAGTGCTAGTGATCACTTAAATTACAGTGAATATATATAACTCATAAATAGTGATATCGAAGAAAATCGTGACTCAAATAGTGCAAAGGTGAAAGTATAATATAAGTTGCAACCCCCTGCTCAGACCCTCTGGAAGGGACTGTCTTGACTGGTCCCAGAAGATCAAACGATATTTTCTCAACCCAGGGGGAGCATGTGGGAGAAAACACAACAAGAAAACACACTAAGTGCAGACTGGAATGTACAGGTGTGAGATGATTGTGATGCTTGGCCTCTAAGTGCTGCCTACTCACAGGATGTAGGTAGGATATGTATAGTGGCGTGATCAGTAGAATCTGGTGGGTCCCTCTGAGTAAACACAGGAGGTGGCTGGAACTGGGGTATCATTAGCAGGTGTACATGGAAAGATAAAAACAGACCTCCATGGTGCAGATCAATGGTATACAAAAAACTTTATGAAAGGATATAAAATGTGCACTCACAATATTTAAAAACAAAATAAGCGTTTTTCACTATATAAGTGATGGGAGGGTAGGGATGGTTGCCTCAGCTCACCGCACCGCCGATATCCTGGATAGTTCTCCTCCGCAGGCTCCCTGCTACACCCAGGCAGTGTGGGGATCTCCAGCTGCGGTCTCTCCGGTGCGTCGCGTCACTTCCGGTCTGCACGATCAGCTCCGTCGCGTCACTTCCGGTTCGGCGGTTGATTGGCAGTTCGCGGGCACCAATCCTCTCACCTCCTGGGCGGGTCCACTCTACGCGTTGGCGAAACGCGTAGTCCACTCTCCATTCCATTGGCGAAACGCGTAGAGTGGACCCGCCCAGGAGGTGAGAGGATTGGTGCCCGCGAACTGCCAATCAACCGCCGAACCGGAAGTGACGCGACGGAGCTGATCGTGCAGACCGGAAGTGACGCGACACACCGGAGAGACCGCAGCTGGAGATCCCCACACTGCCTGGGTGTAGCAGGGAGCCTGCGGAGGAGAACTATCCAGGATATCGGCGGTGCGGTGAGCTGAGGCAACCATCCCTACCCTCCCATCACTTATATAGTGAAAAACGCTTATTTTGTTTTTAAATATTATGAGTGCACATTTTATATCCTTTCATAAAGTTTTTTGTATACCATTGATCTGCACCATGGAGGTCTGTTTTTATCTTTCCATGTACACCTGCTAATGATACCCCAGTTCCAGCCACCTCCTGTGTTTACTCAGAGGGACCCACCAGATTCTACTGATCACGCCACTATACATATCCTACCTACATCCTGTGAGTAGGCAGCACTTAGAGGCCAAGCATCACAATCATCTCACACCTGTACATTCCAGTCTGCACTTAGTGTGTTTTCTTGTTGTGTTTTCTCCCACATGCTCCCCCTGGGTTGAGAAAATATCGTGTACCTCATCATGTGCATGAAATGCCCAGGAGGCTGCAACTACATAGGTGAGACGGAGCAGGGGCTAAACAAGAGAATGAACCTGCATCGCCACAGCATCACTCGCGGAAAAAGAGACAGTCCTGTTGGCGAACATTTCTCTGACTCTGGCCATAAGATGAACGATCTGAGGGTTGCCATACTCACAGGTAATCTTAAAACACCGAAAGAGAGACGGTTGCATGAATACAAATTTATGCAACTGTTCGGGACACTTAACGGTGGCCTAAACAGAGATCGAAATTTTATGAGTCATTAGTGACACAAGTGAACTCTCTTCCCATGAGCGCTAAAGACCATGTTTGTACATACTGTGCTATATGTATGCACACACAGCTGTCTCTTACACATACCAATACTCCTTGTTTTTCCATCCATATACACCAATAGGGACCACATAGTATCCACACACACTTTTAGTTATGCCACTATCTCCCACATTTCCACACCAACCCACACCATTTTTATTAACTCCCACTCCACACACCCCTTTTGTAAAGCACTGTATACACTGTGGGCTCTCCATTCATTTATATTCACACAGATACACACACACACACACACACACTCTTACATCACTTTCTTTCAGGAACCATTTAACACCTCTAGCCATAAATCTCATCCACACCGGGGGAAGGACAAGCACAGATAACATTCCAAGAGACACTGTTTTTAAGTATTCCCTTTGCTTGCTTCATTCATTGTAACATCGCCGGAAGAAGAGATCAGTGTATCTCGAAAGCTCGCACAAATAAAAGCATTTTGTTAGCCACAGAACGGTATCATCTATTTATTTTTTGATTATATATATATATATAGTAATATTTTTTATATATATAAAAAATAAATATACGTATGTATTTGTATATATATATATATATATATATATATATATATTTTACATTTGGGCATTATTACCTACCATCCTATTAGCCACCTTTGGATATCATGGACATGAAAGATATGGGAGAAGGAGTGGCTCAGTGAGTAGATACACTGACTGGCACTGAGTTTGAAGGAGGGGAAACTGGTTCATTTCCTTGTATCGGCTCCTTGTGACTCTGGGCAAGTCACTTTATCTCCCTGTGCCTCAAACACCAAAAAATAGATTGTAAGCTCCACAGGACCTGTTCATGCAAAATGTGTCTGTAAAGCACTATGTAAAACTAGCAGCAGTATACAAGAACATGCAATTATTATATTAGCCATTCTTATAGAGGGAGCAGGTAGGTGCCCTGGGGTGGGTAGTTAGGCCCCCGGGGGGTGGTTGACCTTAAGAAATCACTGACTGAAGTTTTCCTACAAATTTTCTATAATTAGAAAATTAAGCTTATTGTTACTGTCTATATTGCATATACTGCAGAGCAACAGGTCATAAGCCAGTGAAGATTTTAAAAATAGTAGCATTAAATAAATATAAGTATTCAACTTATATTTAGAAAAGAGGTTATGGAAAGCCATCAAAGTATTCATGCGCAAGGTCCTGGAGTGGTCATGTGGTCAATTGTACGACACGATCCATGGCCGTGGAGGTGGCAGGTTCCTCTGCTGCTGAAATGGTTACATTTACAGATGAAACAGAATGAAACTCTGCTCCCTGACTGTTATTGTTAGGGTAGCATGAAGTGCTTTTGATCCTTTCAATGTCAGCAAAATGTAATGTTGTAATGATTTAAAACTAATGTACCTATCCTAAAACAATCCCATAGCAACAATGGTTTACTTTTTACATCACTTGCATTTTGAAAATCTTCCCTTTATTGCCAAGGCATCATTAGCTAAAAGTCCCACTGCTGTCCAATCAACCTGGCTTTTGTTACCTCGCCGTCTGCTGCAGAAGAAAATGAATGTTATTGTGTGTCTTTCTCCCAAGATTGGCTGGTATTTGGTTACTATGCCAGCTGTCTAAGAGGTGCTTAGGTCTGCTCAATGCTGACCCAGCTCATTGTTTGGGTAGAGCCCAAGTCCCAATATACTATAGTAAACGTACTGACTGGAGCCTGCACCAGCTGTTACGCTATTGTACAGGTACTTAAAAGGATTACAGCATTCTAACCACAAGCTTGGCAAGAGATAGCTTGCTGCTGAACCAGAAATGCCTACAACACTTCTCTCAGAGATCACTACAACGAATGCACATCAGGTTAAAACACAAGTACTGTATATACAAAAAAACGAGGGGAGTGACGCATACATACTGTACAGTACAGTAGTGGTTACAGCACACAATATAGCATTTAAACTGTTAGCCATACACTTGCCTTCCATTTTAGCCTGCTGTCAAATGTATTACCAAAGCAAATCCAAGTTTATCTCTTAAAAGAATTACAGATGCTTAATCTACGATCAATTCTGTTCCTCCACAAGAAGAGAAACAAAAGAGCATGACATCTTGGGTGGGGAGATTTGTCACAAGCCACTGATTGTTTTGTGGTGTGGGGTGTGTGTGCTTTCCTTGTAGTATTGTGTAGCACCTTTTATAATGGCACCTGCACCCAAGGCTCTGCTGTCCTCACATGCTGACTCACTTGTACATCAAGGTTACTGTAATACTGTACATAAAAACTTCCCCTGTGCACTGTTAAAATTGCTGTATGGTAGAATACAGTCATACAGTAAATGGTGTTGAACTGAAGCCACAGTAAACAATGAGCATAATATGTATACCTACATAATTCAGTTAAAGCGGCTATCTAAATGGCACTTTAAAAAAAACGTTTGTTTTAATATATGCTGCCTTTGATTACCTTTATTAAAAACGAATTACCTAAGCTGCTGATTGATTCATTCTCGCGTGATTGATCAGCAAAGATCCAGCTTCCCAGAGTTAACTAAATGGCTGCCTTTCAGCTTCAATCAAGCCTTCAGTCAGTGTAACTCTGCAGCTACAATGTATTCTTGTATTACTAATGTAACTTTATCTATTGTTACAGTTTGCAGCTCAAACTGTTGGGAAATCTGGCAACCAATTATCACAAACAGGAAAGTATTCCAAAGATCTTGCGCTGCTGTGGAAGGCATCGGCCAGGGTGGCGCTGAGTGGGAGGGCGGGCCCACGCTGACCGCGATGAAACACATTGCGGCAATGTGTGTGGCCAGTGTGAGCAAGCGCCTGAGCATGCGCGGCGCTTAGCTACTTGCAAAGCAAGCAAATTTGAATTTGCGCTTTCTTGCGCTGCCGCACATGAGCGCCTGCACGCTCAGCACCACCCTGGCCGCAGCCTAAGAGTGCTAAAGCTTGCTATAGAAATCATGGATACTCAGTATATTAAAACTCTTTAAAAATGACATTAAGAGTTCAATTAAAAATAATACTAATGTACTGCACCGACACACTTTATTCGAGCAAATACCCAGTATGTACCTGGCAGATACCTGGAATGCGCCGCTCCTCACCTCTGACAAGCCCCGTTGCGTTTGCCTTCCCAGCCTGGGTTCATGCCTGGCTGACGGGCGGCTGATCTGTTAAATGATAATGATTAGGATTTAATAGGCTGCAATGCTTCGCGTGTCCACCAGATGGCATAAATTTATGAATTGTAATGCAGTATATATATATATATACTGTGCAGTATTGCAGCCAGCGGGAATAAAATGCTTCAATCCCTGCTTGGAAAATACCTCAATGCACTCGGGCAGAAAACAGTCACAAACCTCAATATACCCGGGTATACCCGAATTCGTGGGACTAGCCGAGCTCGAATAAAGTGTGTCGCCAGTGTAAGTATTATCTAATACTACATAAAGGATTTATTTCAAATAAAACACAAATATAGGATATTGCATAGATTGCTCCTTTAAATTAGGAATAGCTATGCAGGTGTGTAACGGAAAAACAATTCCCCTGCTTAGTAAAAAATTCAGACATTTCAGCAATAGAAATATGTTTTCTCTTCAATTCTAAATCATAATTTTATACAGTGAGTATCTTTTGTTGTCTATAGTAGGTTTTAGCCCACCTCCCCAGCAATGTAAAATCTTTGTAACACTTTCCTGTTTGTGATAATTTGTTGCCAATGTTCCCAGCAGTTTGAGCTGTAAACTGTAACAATAGATAATGTTACCTAAGTAACACGGTTAGCTTAGTAATATAATAATACATTGTACTGTAGCTGCTGTGTTGCACTGAGTGAAAGATTGATTTGAAACTGAAAGGCAGCCATTTAATGAACCCTGGGAAACAGTATTTTTCTGATCGATCACATGAGAATTAATCGATCGGCAGCTTAGGTAATTAGTTTTCAATAAAGGTAATGAAATGCTGCATACTGTATATTTAAACAAAAAAAATATTTTTTTATTTTCTTTTAAGCTGCTTGGACTGCCTCTTTAAGACTCTTCTGGGCTTTTTCTATATCAGCCAATGCTTCCAAGCGGAATATCTTAAGCCAAATTTTCCAATTGACCAGTCGGCCACTTTTGTAAGTATAGAATAAGCCCCTTAGTGGAAAAACGAAAATTTTCTCCTATTTCGCATTTAAAAAAAGAAAAAACATTAAAGAAAAACAATGCAAGGGACAATTTTTTTTTTAATAATCTTCAATTATTGAGAAACGTCTCCATTGGAAATATTCTGGGGAAATGCCGCAGGGGCCTATATTCACAAAGAGGTACAATTCCATAAGACCACCTTCCAGTTCCCGGAGGTGAATGGTTTTTTATTGGCAAGACTACTTGGGTTTCACATCTTGTTCATCTTAAAAACTATAGTACATCATGTTCGGTGAATCTGATGGCATATGTGCATGACTGCAAAACTGGAGAATAGCTCTTATTCTCTCAATATTTTAATATTATACAGTGTTTTTGGAAAGAAATGGAATTTTTTATAAATAACAGTATACAGTACATGTAAGAATTTGGGTTGAAGTCAACTGTAATATTCCAGGCTAAAATCAGCACCTAGAAAAAGGGGCCAATTATGGACATACACGTGTCAAAAGCAATAATGTAAAAAAAGATATTTTTACAGATACAACCATTAAAAAATAATCTCCATTTCCTATGCCGATTAAGGACAGCATGGGCTATTCAGTACCACTGAGTAAGTTTGAGTACACATGCGTAGTACTTTCTCTTACATAATTCTTTACAATTGATCTCTTTAGCATTCAAAATTGATGGATAGATTGGTGTACTGGTATATACAAATGACTTAGTAAGACATGCAGAGACACAGTTACTGTATATAGTGGAGAGGTTCTGTCACTTTTTTGCATATTATCAAAAGCAAACGGTGTGTTCCTAAACAATTCCATAGGTATCAATATATTCTAAATGCATACTTATATATAGGGCTATTGCAATAAGTATTATTCTAGCTCAAAGAAAACATATGCTACTCCAATCGGGCTCTACAGTGATTGTAACTGATATGTAGAAAATGACATTATTTATTTATTTATTTATTTATTTATAAAATATTTTACCAGGAAGTAATACATTGAGAGTTACCTCTCGTTTTCAAGTATGTCCTGGGCACAGAGTAAAACAAATAATACATGGTTACAAATACAGTTACATAAATGAACAAGGTATACATTTATATACAAGACATTGCATGCACAGTTAAAGAAAATATATATTATGAGCGTATGAAACAGTTACAGACCAGATTAAAGTGTGAGACAGCCTTAGATTTGAAAGAACTTAAGCTGGTGGTGGATATGAGAGTCTCTGGTAGGTTGTTCCAGTTTTGGGGTGCACGGAAGGAGAAGGAGGAACGTCCGGATACTTTGTTGAGTCTTGGGACCATGAATAGTCATGACTGCTGAAAGAAATGCTACATTATACTTCTCATTCCCCAACCCTTAAGTAAGTGTACTTCTTGTTTGTTACTGTATTATCTGTTGTGTTCACCTTTATTCTAAGGAATAAATACAATTTATTATATCTTAAGCCTCGTTCAGTTCAAACCCAATTATTTTTGTGTAATATTAATAAGCCTGTGGAAGCTATCGTCACAGGCGTATTAATATAACTGGATGAATATAATGCATGAATAGACATGACTTTGTTGTCACATTAACTTGAATAGTCGTGTTAACCATCAATGCGATTTCATTCTGTTTCATTTCCATTACGTTTTATAGGAGGGTTCGGGGGCCCCATTTATCCACCTTATACAATGATAAGAAAATCACTACTATAAATCCTTCCATGTGGGACAAATCTATCAAGATCTGTCTTATCATAACAAATAGACAGGCAGCAACATCTGACATATACTTTAAATGATACGTTAGACCTTGCAAAAGTACCACAACTAGTAGATAAGGTTGCTATGGCAAACAGTTTTCTGTGCTACCTAAACCCAAATCTCCTAAAAGAAAAAATTGAAATAAATTAAAAGACCAGTATTTACATTTGATAAATATTGCCTACATCGAGTTCTTATTACTCTTGAAGAAACGTCACTGAGATTTAAGGGTGCAGTGGCACTGTTTGACTCTGTTAATTCTTTAGGGATATTGTAGTCATTTGTACAAAACATGCAATGTCTGTATCACAGATTACATAGATTTTTTTGTCTTTCACACATAGATAACATTCAAGCTGATCGATATTTCAAATCACCAGTGATATCTGGATATCTTTGCATAAATTAATTGATTTAGAGAATCAACGTAAACAAAGCATCTACTCAACGAACAGCAGAACATGTTTTCTCGGTTTCCTACAACATTTTGATAGTGCACAGTTGCTATGTGGAAAAGGCTGAGGTTGAACAAGAAATTCATGCTAGAAATGATTTCCAAAGATGGAATGTGTTTATCTACACACATATTAAATACAGAAGAGACAGGCAGTCTTAATGTGCTCTCCATGGTGTTGTAGTAATGGCCTATCCTTTACATCTTCTTGAGGGAGACATGATATTGCAGTTGCTGATAAACACTCGAGGAAAAAGCACAAGACCAAACCAATAAATAATAAATGCATCTATATCTATACAACTCATTTCGGCATCTCCGGACAAGGTAAATATCAGAATTCCCTGAAGAAATTATGGAAACTGTTTATGCCACTATGCAAGATAGGGTGTAGAAAATGAATGACCACGGTTACTCTCAGCATCTCCCTAACAATCTGAATCTATTTTATCAACTAGAAATGCAGTGAAAAGTACATGTCTAAACGTGAGGTATATTTAATTAAACAATGAAAAGCTGAATCTACCCATGTGACTGTCAGATTCAGAGTGCATGTATACACACATTATCTTGCTTATATTGAATAAGGAAAAAGTTCATATGTGCAAATATCTGCAAATTCTACATGATGTTCACATCTGTTCTAATATGGGGCAATTGACACATACGAGGTTCAATGTTTTCACATTGCTAGCATTTTTTATCTTGTCATACTTGGATAGCTCACTAGACACACAGTTAGAATGGATTTACGAAAGCCACCACTGTAAACTGTAGTAACAAAAGAGGGAGAGGAAGTACGTGGTATGATACCTTTTTTTGGAATAACAAGTAGTTGATATGTTACAAGCTTTCACACCTCTCAGGGTCCTTCACGGAGTGAGGTCCAGCAAAGATAAGAAACTAGTAAGTGCATTTAAATGTCTTCCACGGGATTCCAAAACTGCTTTACGCCTCATATCCTACAGTGATGAATTTGCCAACATGAATTTTGAATAATTACATGGGTATAAGACAATGGAATATGTCACTTCCAAGCATTTGGAACACGTGACACCCTCATTGTGCTCTTTTGCATGTCTGCAGTCATATGACTAGCTGGCATACACATTTTTTTTTTTTTTTTTAATATGACAAAAAGGAAAAAAATCACAATAGATGCCACCTTCAATCTGTAGACACACAAACACACACACACACACACACACACACACACACACACACACACACACACACACACACACACACACACACACACACACTAATTGTAAGGAATCAGGGAGCACGTCCTTTGCGACGTGTTCCCTTCTTACCTGCTGCTATTCAGTCCTCTGTCTTGGCACCAGCGCGTGCGTGCACCCCAGCTCTGTTTACAGAGCGCGCGCACACGCAGCTCTTCTAGAGTTGCCTCGGAGCGTAGCTACGCCCCCGGATGAACCGTGTGTCAGCGGCGCATTCACGTGACGACATGCACCACTCCCCAGCTGCGCGACAAGTAATCAGACTGCCACTTGTCTCCTGTGCCTATCACGGCTCCCGCTGGGGCACCGCCTCCGCTCTGCCCCCTGTCTTATTGGCTGCTATGCCATTTTTATTCCCTGCTTGTACTCTCTAGTATTGCTCAGCATAATCTCTTGTAGCCTTGTGTGCCTCACAGTTCTGTTGTGCCTGGCTCTTGTTTCAGTCTTGTCTTGCAGTTTGTCTCCTCGTGTACTGACCCGGCTTGTTTGTGAAACCTCTCTGGATATCGACCTTGGCTTACCCTCGACTACGTTTACCTCTCTAACCCAAGACCACGGCTACACGGACTTCGACGATTCTCAACTCTCCAATCCCAGACCACGGCTTAACGGACTTCGACTACGCTGCTCTCTATAACCCAAGACTCCGGCGAGTATACGGATTAACCCACTCTCTCCTACCCAGACCCGGCTACGCTGACAATCGGCCTTCCAGGCACGCCTCCGCTGCTGTCGGTGCGTGGTTTCATACCTTCCCACCGCAGTACCGGGGTCTTGTCTTGTTTGTGGGAAGCATAAGCGTTACACTAATGAATTAATAAATAACAATCTCACAATTATTTTACAGGTGTAACTGTACAAGAGCCAGCCAAAAAAAGACGTTGGTTGAAGATGATTGTATTATTTCACAAAGTCTTTGTTATTTATCACTAAACTGTCATTTACTGTACTTTACTTAAAACATGTCATACTTTAAAAATAATTTTTACTCATCTGAAGATTTCAGGGGAATAAGTGGTAGGTTACATTGAAATGAACGGGAATAGAGACACACATTAGCACTGCCTATCATTACTGCAGAGTTCTACGGCCGCTGCTAAACTCCATTTCCGCGGCCCATTTGCTGTCACCGCATCCGCACAACACTAATAAATGCCAGGGATTTAGAATTAAGCCAAGTTCATACACTCTGCTTGCTTGCGAGAGTGCCAGCTCTTTCTGCTGTAGCACAAGCGATCTCTGCTCATAATGTTGAAGGCAATGGGGGAGGGGGGCATGGCTATGACGTCACAGAGCTGGTTCGCTGTGATTGGCTGAACAACTCGCGTGGCGCGGCCGTGATGCGGCCGTGATGCGGCCGTGATGCGGCCGTCGCTTGAAAATATAAAAAAAAAATATTTTCAAAATGCAGTCGCGCCATCGTATGCGCATTAGGATCGGCCTCAAGGGATCCTGAACTTTGTGCTTGGCGCGCCAGCACCATCACACACAGTATAATCTCAGCCTACGTTTCTTGCGGTCACAGGGACAGTAAGTCTGGCTATATCTGTATGGGTATTACAATTATCACAGTGTGGAAATTGCGGTTACCACTGAGTAAAGCCATTCACTGATACATAATAACAGTGTATTAGGTCTATAATCCTCACTACGTGGTAACAAACAGAATAATACAAAGAAAAAGTGACACAATATAGGAGGTTGTTTAACTAGTTACAATTATTGCTGTTCTGTGATCTTGGGGTCTAAAGATATCAATAAACCATAACCAAAGAGAATACAAAACCTGAAAACAAGCAAAGTAATCATTATTTTAAATCACTTTTTTTTTGCCAGTCTGCATATTGCAACTCAAACCTGGACGCTGTTTCCTTTTTAGTAGAAGGTTCTGTCCTTTATCCTGCTCAGTTTTAAGTATTTAGAAATAGAAGTTAAATTGTATCTGCCATAGTACGACCATTATACAAATATAGGAAATTATCATTTTACGTCTTCTCTGCCAAATACTGGCATATCATAGCAACATGTATAATGCTGTACTAATATATACCATATGTAAGAAGATAACTTTGTAATAATTAATCAAGTATTTACACAATTTAGAAAAAACAGTCTTAACTTTTCCCAGCATTATTATTAATTTACCTTATTCAAATTACCATTTTAATTATTTTTTACATTACCTCCAAGGGCAAATTTCACACAACGCTGAGAAGGCCCAGAGCGGCAATTTTTTGGGGGCGCCAATTTGTGTGTGAGCCATTTCGGGAGCGGGCTCCCTCCTGTAGATCACAATGTCGTGGCGATCCGATCTCAAATGACGCTGCGACATCACATGATGACGCACTGCCATGACAACAAGGTGTCACATGCCACCGTGACATCATGACATCGCTATGCTGTGGAGGAGAGCCACCCCCAAGTCTACAGGCGATAAAAGGTAAGTTCACCACTGATTACCACTCCCAGGCTCCTTTTCAACATATATTTCCAGAATACTATATCAAAAAGCTATAAAAACTATAAGCTAAAATCTCAGTGCCAAACAGGAACTTGCTACACAAAAAAAAAAAGGAAATTGGCTTGGCATGGCAGAATTTGTACCTCAATTGAGAATGAACTTGAGTAAAAGCAGCAGAAGAAGCAGCTCTCTAGCATGCTTATTAACAACACTGGGTGCTATGGTATATACCACGAAGTACATTATACTGTATTTGGATATTTCGGCAGAGAAAGCAAAGCTTCACGACAATTATGTATTGTTTCAAAATGAATTGCAGGATGTATTTTCTCTGTGGATGACTTGGGAAAATGAGAATCACGCGCATCTAAATAGCAGATGATGTTTAACAGGGATAAATATACTTTTATGGATTTGAATTACTACAATAACTATGATACTTACAAATGTAATGGAAATATGACAGTCTGTGTTGTAGAAGGATCCAGAAAGGATCGTTTGTCAGGCTTAACAAAAGTGCTCAGCGTCAGGCAGCTGATGCACAGTATGGATGGAGGGAAGCAAAGAATAATTTTGCTCCTGTATAAAGCTCTAATGAGACCAAGCCTAGGACAATTTCAGGCATCGTTCCATAAAATATCATCATTTGAAAAATGAAAGTGAAGTACCACAAAAGTGATACAAGAGAGTGAAAAATGATCTTCATAATCAAAAATCACGTAAGATTACTATTTACAAATATATCCAAGAAACTTGCAAAGGAAATTTTCAAAGCAAGAGCTGCTCAGTTAACATGGAGTTATAAACTGAGATTTCACCAGCATTAAAAAAATGTTTCTTTACAGTAGAGGTGGTAAAAACATGGCATTTACTATGCTGGGAAACTGTGATAATGGATACTGTGTATTAGTGGAAGAAACCCTGAAACCTATTCCAGCTTCACATTGCAAAGCCAATATAACTATCCTCACACTGATAAGATCCCAAAAGGTTGAAACAGCTGTCTGTAGGTACAGTAGGTTTACTGGCTATGCACTTCTTTAACCCAGGCTGTGCTAAAGAGCAGTGTAATAAAGTAGGAATAAGCTCAAAGGGGTCCATGTTAGAATTGACATGAAGTAAAAAGTGACACACTGCGAGTGCTTATTTGTGTCATTTCCCAGAATCCCTGGCTGTAGTGGAAGCACAGACCTGTCATAGACATGTGAATGTGCTCACTAGTGATATTTTTATTTACTGACAGAAAATATATACTGTATTTAGTTTTTTCTTTCTAAAAGGAAAAGTGTGCAGGGATACGCTGTGAAATCGGATTGCCATTCACTGCAAAAAACTGACAACTGTTGCAATGGGTTATGTTTTGGATATTGTATCCAATTAGATTTTAGCTAAAAGTTTTACTTGGTTTACATATGTATTTTAAAACTTTATTATGCTGATTTGAAATGCTTTATATTTAGAATATTAGTGATTGATATAATAAATATATATATATATATATGCACTTCCACTGCAGCAAGGGATTATATATATATATATATATATATATATATATATATATAATCCCTTGCTGCAGTGGAAGTGCTGTATGCTGGGTGATAATGGGGAAAGGCGGGGTTGCAGACCTGCCTAAGACATGCAGATGAGCATATAGTTGTATTTGCATATTTGCTTTCCTGTGGAAGGTTTTTGTCACTTTTTTTACTCACCATAACTTAACTCAGTATTATGGTATAGCCTATCCCATAGCCTCTTTTGCATGCCCAGTTAAAATCAACCCCACACTGATGAGACCCATCAAGGTCGAAACAGCTGTCTGTGGGTGGTTTTCTGGGTATGCACCTTAACCCTGGCTGTGCTCAAAGCTGTGACCATGCAGCAAGCTTAAGCCTATAGGGAACCATGTTAAAAATGGTTATTGAGGCAAAAAGTGACACTGTGTGCTCATTTGCATGTCATTTCCCAGAATCCCTTGCTGCAGTGGAAGTGCTGTATGCTGGGTGATAATGGGGAAAGGCGGGGTTGCAGACCTACCTAAGACATGCAGATGAGCATACAGTTGTATTTTCATATTTGCTTTCCTGTGGAGGGTTTTTGTCACTTTTTTTACTCACCATAACTTAACTCAGTATTATATATATACAGTGTTCGACAATCCTATTCATTTACTCGCCCGGGGCGGGTGGATTTTACCCCCAGGCGAGTAAACATTGGCCCAAGCAGCACACGTGTTTTTTTTTTAAATTTCCCCCGTTCGTGCTAAAAATTTTCCCCTGCTCGAGCTGAAAAAAAAACTCCCCTACCTGACTGCAAATTGGTGCGCGCTGCCAGGCTTTGTGGGCACGCGGCCAGGCTCTATATGAACCCGCCCCCAAGGAACAGCTATTCTTTCCGGCAGGAGCACTTGGAGAGTAAGTAAGTACTCTCCAATCCTCTGTTTTGCGGCCCCACTGCTGCTTCCCTGCAAGCCCCCTTACTCCCCGCGCGAGGCAGGTGTTCCCCCTTCTCTCCCTGTTCACCCTTAACTTGGCGATCTCGGGCTGTCCCGGCGTCCCGCGCGGGTCTGCAGATCGCAGTGGGGGTGTCCCCCCCTTCTCAGGCTGTCCCGCGCGGGTCTGCAGATCGCAGTGGGGTGTCCCCCCTTCTCGGGCTGTCCCGGCGTCCCGCGCGGGTCTGCAGAACGCAGTGGGGGTGTCCCCCCTTCTCGGGCTGTCCCGGCGTCCCGCGCGGGTCTGCAGAACGCAGTGGGGGTGTCCCCCCTTCTCGGGCTGTCCCGGCGTCCCGCGCGGGTCTGCAGATCGCAGTGGGGGTGTCCCCCCTTCTCGGGCTGTCCCGGCGTCCCGCGCGGGTCTGCAGATCGCAGTGGGGGTGTCCCCCCTTCTCGGGCTGTCCCGGCGTCCTGCGCGGGTCTGCAGATCACAGTGGGGGTGTCCCCCCCTTCTCGGGCTGTCCCGGCGTCCCGCGCAGGTCTGCAGATCGCAGTGGGGGTGTCCCCCCTTCTCGGGCTGTCCCGGCGTCCCGCGCGGGGCAGCAGATCGCAGTGGGGGTGTCCCCCCTTCTCGGGATGTCCCGGCATCCCGCGCGGGGCAGCAGATCGCAGTGGGGGTGTCCCCCCTTCTCGGGCTGTCCCGGCGTCCCGCGCGGGTCTGCAGATCGCAGTGGGGGTGTCCCCCCCTTCTCGGGCTGTCCCGGCGTCCCGCGTGGGGCTGGAGATGGTCACAGGGGGCGGTGGCGAGCGGGGCAGTGGTGGTGCACGGTCCCGCTATCTTTCCTCTTCACTCTGTCGTGTGTGTGTATGCATGTGTGTGTTTGCATTGGTGTGTGTGTGTGTATATGCATTGGTGTGTGTGTGTGTATTGGTGTGTGTGTATTGGTGTGTGTGTGTGTGTGTGTGTGTGTGTGTGTGTGTGTGTGTGTGTGTGTGTGTGTGTGTGTGTGTGTGTGTGTGTGTGTATGCATTGGTGTGTGTGTGTCTGTGAGTGGGTGTGGGTGTGAGAGTGTCTGTGGGTGTGAGAGTGTGTGTGGGTGTGAGAGTGTGTGGGTGTGAGAGTGTGTGGGTGTGAGAGTGAGTGTGTGATAGAGTGAGTGTGTGTGAGAGTGAGTGTGTGTGAGAGTGAGTGTGTGTGAGAGTGAGTCTGTGTCAGAGTGAGTGTGTGTGAGAGTGAGAGTGTGTGAGAGTGAGAGTGTGTGAGAGTGAGAGTGTGTGAGAGTGAGAGTGTGTGAGAGTGAGAGTGTGTGAGAGTGAGAGTGTGTGTGTGTGAGAGTGTGTGTGTGTGTGAGAGAGTCAGTGTGTGTGTGAGAGAGTCAGTGTGTGTGTGAGAGAGAGTCAGTGTGAGTGTGTGTGTGAGAGAGTAACAGCCACACACTCACACACGCTGTCACTCACACGCTCACACTCTCTATCACTCTCTCTCACACACAGTGTCACTGAGAGTGAGGGGAGGGATGACTGACTGGGTGACTCACTCTATCTCTCTCTGTATCGCGCTCACTGTGTCGCGCTCTCTGTGTGTGTGTGTCTCTGTGTGTGTGTCTCTGTGTGTGTGTGTGTGTCTCTCTGTGTGTGTGTGTGTGTGTCTCTGTGTGTGTGTGTGTGTCTCTCTGTGTGTGTGTCTCTGTGTATGTGTGTGTCTCTCTGTGTGTGTGTGTCTCTCTGTGTGTGTGTGTGTCTCTCTCTGTGTGCGTGTGTGTCTCTGTGTGTGTGTGTGTGTCTCTCTCTGTGTGCGTGTGTGTCTCTCTGTGTGTGTGTGTGTGTGTCTCTCTCTCTCTGTCTGTGTCTCTCTGTCTCTCTCTTTGTGTGTGTCCCTCTCTCCCCTCCCTGTCTCTCTGTCTCTCCCCTCTCTGTCTCTCTGTCTCTCCCCTCTCTGTCTCTCCCCTCTCTGTCTCTCCCCTCTGTCTCTCTGTCTCTCCCCTCTTTGTCTCTCTGTCACCCCCTCTGTCTCTCCCCTCTGTCTCTCTCATGTCTGTCTCTCTCCTGTCTGTCTCTCTCCTCTCTGTCTGTCTCTCTCCTCTCTGTCTGTCTCTCTCCTCTCTGTCTGTCTCTCTCCTCTCTGTCTGTCTCTCTCCTCTCTGTCTGTCTCTCTCCTCTGTCTGTCTCTCTCCTCTCTGTCTGTCTCTCTCCTCTCTGTCTGTCTCTCTCCTCTCTGTCTGTCTCTCTCCTCTCTGTCTGTCTCTCTCCTCTCTGTCTCTCTCTCTCTCCTCTCTGTCTCTCTCTCTCCTCTCTGTCTGTCTCTCTCCTCTCTGTCTCTCTCTCTCCTCTCTGTCTGTCTCTCTCCTCTCTGTCTGTCTCTCTCCTCTCTGTCTGTCTCTCTCCTCTCTGTCTCTCTCCCTCTCTGCTCTCTGCCTCTCCCCTCTGTCTCTCTCTGTCTCTCTCTCACCCTCTCTCTGTCTCTCTCTCACCCTCTCTCTGTCTCTCTCTCACCCTCTCTCTGTCTCTGTCTCTCTCTCACCCTCTCTCTGTCTCTCTATCACCCTCTCTCTCACCCTCTCTCTGTCTCTCTCTCTCTCACCCTCTCTCTGTCTCTCACCCACACTCTCTCTGTCTCACACTCTGGATCTGGATCTCTTATTTAACCTATATATCTTAACTACCCTATACCTACACAGAAATAACCTATACTGCTTTCTTCCAGATCTGACTCAAGCGTCACACGGAAGACATCAGAATCCCCCCTAACCCAGAAGACAGGTAGGGAACACATCCCCTCCAATGTATAACATTGCGGGAATGAGGTACCTGGACATTGAGGGACTGCGGATCAGGTAAGATCCCAGGCGGGATTACTACTTTAGATATTGGGAAGTGAGGCATCCAGACACTGGTTAAGGGGTTCAGGAAACTAGTCATTCACACCTGGCTTTTATATCTAGATCCGACACTTACACACACACACACACACACACACACACACACACACACACACACACACACACACACACACACACACACACACACACACACACACACACACACACACACACACACACACACACACACACACACACTAAATACATTTGTCAAAAACGAATGTTGTTCTGACTAGGAATTTATTAAATGTATATTAATTATATATTTTATTTTAAAGCGGGGTTGGGGGCGGGACTAGGGGCGGGGTTGGGGGCGGGACTAGGTGGCGAGTAGATTTTTTGGTTGGGCGAGTAGATTTTTGGGTGATTTGACGAACACTGTATGTATATATATATATATAGTTATACGTTACCGTTCCAAGGATTGGTAAACAAGAGACAGCACTCAATGTCATTGATCGTTGATGCATTTTGGAAACAAGAAACAAGAAAAAACTGGCTACTTACAAGTCATATGAGTCAAAATTAGGTCAAACCATGATAGAGAAGAATTAGGAGTGCTTGTAGACAGCAGTCTTAGTAATAATGCCCAATGTCAGGCAGCAGCTGCAAAGGCATATAAGATCTTATCTTGCATTAAACTGGATATGGATGGAAGGGAAGTAGGAATAATTATGCCATGGTATGAAGCATTAGGAAGGCAGTGGAGTACAGATTTGGGCACCATTCCATAAAAAAAGACATTATGGTAATAGAAAAAGTGCAGAGAAGAGACACCAAATTAATAAAGGGGATAAAAAATCTGACTCATGAGGAGAGGGTAGCTAAATTAGATTTGTTTACATTAGAAAAGAGGCGTCTAAGAGGGGATATGATAAGTATATAGGAATATATTCGGGGATAATACAAGGAGCTTTCAAAATAACTATTCCTCCCAAGGGCAGTACAAAGGACTCGGGCCATCCCTTATGTTTAGAGGAAAGGAGATTTCACCAGCCACAAAAAGGGCAGGTAAAACGTGTAATTCATTGCCCATTGAGACAGCGATGGCAGATACAATAGATATCTTCAAAAAAAAGGTTGGACATCTTTTTAGGAAGGGAAAGGATACAGGGATATTTAGATGTAGCAAAACACTCTCCCCAGGGCCGCAGATCAAAAAGCAAACAGCCACGGCACTGGGGACTGTGTCAGCTACGATCGTGCTGTGGGGAGGTTAATGCTTCGGGATTGGAAACATAGAATTAATCTGTCCGGGTCACTATCGTCGTGGTCACAGGACCGCAAGCTGCCTTGGCGAGACAAATTGTAAGTCTTGCTACATCTGTACCAAATAAGTAAATACTGTATGGGAAGGTTGTTGATCAAGGGAGAAATCTGATTATCATTATTGGAGTCAGGAAGGAATACATGTTTTCCCCTTAAGAGACAGCATTGGATAATGTCTCACTGGTTTTAGTTGTTTGCCTTCCTCTTGATGAAAATACCATAAAAAAACAAATACAGGATAAGTATCTGTCTTCTAAATGTAATATACGTACTGTGGGTTGAATTCAATGGACATACTTCTTTTTTAAACCTCATCTACTATGCAACCCTGTCAATAACTGAAAGGAAAAAAGCTCAGGGTTATCTTGTTCACTTTAAACAGTATAAAGTGTAAAGTATAACAGTCAATTGTTAATCTTTTTTTTCATTGTTAAGGCAGCAATCTCCTATTTTATCTTCCTTATTCCGAGGGATGTTTTGATCCCCAGACCTCACCCTCCCAGTTCTGGAGAAATATTTTTTTGTTCTCTATTAAGATGGACACTAGGAAGCTTCTTGCCTATAAGTCAATTAGGATCAGTGACATAATTTAGCTTCCAAAATGCTGATACTGTAGGTCAAAATGATAGCTGAACTTGGAGATGCCCCTAGTTCAAGCCATGCAATAATTGACTGAGCAGAATGCATTGATGCTTTAAACCAATAGTCAGTATCTGTATAGAATCCCCCGTCCAAACATTAATATGTTGCAGTATAAAGATAACATTAAAAGCATCTTCTCTTCAACATCTCAAACAATGAAAGAATTAACCAATATCACTAGTGTAACATGTAATTTTTGTAGTCCGTAGCAGACCAAATGAAACCAAAGGCACTAATTCATGCTTTGGCAATACTGAAATGTTGTTCTGTCATGCCAATAAAGCGTATTTGATTTGATTTAATATGCTCAACAGGATACAATTGTGTCATTAGTGCCTTTTAAAAAATATTGAATGGGACAAGTATGTGTGGTTTTAAAATAATGCTTGATAGTTTATTTTTTGAATGTTTGTAAACACTGAAATCTCAAATTTAAGGTAGATTTTACCATCATGATCTGAACCTTAGCCGTAACTTTTGACATAGGTGGGGAATGCAAAAATCAAATTGCCTTATTGAGCCTGAGCAAATAAGTTTGACAGTTACCCATGTAGCCAAATCATTAAAAGCAGTAGTATATTCTAATGCTTCCATGAAAGACTTTCTAGTAAGTTTTGTTTTTATTTAAATCCAAGAGCAAAAAATAAAAATTTGGAGCAAGGGAACTTGCAAACGAAGGATGTTATTTATCAGTGACCTGAGTGAATTTGTATTAAAGTTATACTGTATATGAACTTTATGCCACCTCTTCCCTTGCTAACGGTGTTAACCTATCTGATTGATCTAATACTGAAACCTTAAAACTTACGTCACAAATCACACATCCCAATATCCTACACTCGTGGCTATTGTCCCACACCCACAGTCACTGAGGCAAAGCACTGCCAGTCACTGCACTTGTTCCCTCACCTGCTGCCTCTGCAAGGCCTGGGACCTGCTGCATCCGATGGCGCGCACCACTCTCCAGCTCCTGATGTCCTCCCGAGTCGGCCCCAGTCCCTTCTCACTGCACTGTGACGCGTCAGCCAGCAGGGGCTACAATAGGATTGTATTCCCAAGCGGCGACGTGTCACGTGGTGTGGCAGGGAGCCAATGAGGAGGGGAGATAGCCGGCAGGGGGGGGGGTAAGGTGGATTCTTCATCAAGGTTTTTTGCCATCTCATGAGTGCAATCCATACCCCAGGGCCAAATGGCAAAGATCCAGCAGCCTACAGAAGTCATCCTGCTCTCTGTTAATAACAGGATGCTCCTGGGTTGCATTTATGTTTAAATTAAGCGGCATAAAGGTTGGTCTGTTGCACATTAGAAAATGCAATGTAAAAGACGCGTCATAACCCCGCCCATCCGACCCATTTTGGCCACGCCCCCCGCTTCTAAAATGGCTCCCTAAAGACCGCATATAGCGGTGAAGTGCACTACATGCGCCGCCTGGACGCAGTGCGGGCGCGCCTGCATGTGCAGCAGGGCCTTAGCCTAAGTGTTTCCCAACACTTAGATTGTAAGCTCTTCGGGCAGGGATTTCCTTTCCTATTGTCTGATTTTGCTGCGCTTATTGTATTATTATAATTCCCTGTACTGCATTCTTTATGAAGCGCTGATTACACTTTTGGAGCTATATACATAAAGATATACATAAATACATACATACATACATACATACTTTATGACGCATATTCAAAAACATAAATCTTCTTAACTGCTGTGAGTAGCTGTACTGAAATATATTGCAATTAAATGCAGATTCCTCAATATTAACATAATGAATGCTTCTATTTCTCTGAAGTCTTGAAATTGTTTATTTATGAAAAGAAACATCTGAAAACTTTATTCCACTGAAAACAATATACTTTAGCTGGTGTCTGCCAGGACAACAAACAGAAACACATACTGTATAAGCTGTGTGCTGCCAATGGTGCTCCTGCCCTTTCAACAAACTGTCTCTGAGGCTAGTCATTGATTTCCTAGTTATTATGAACATGGAATTATTGAATGACAGATAATAGAGTGTTAGATCCTACAAGTATTTCCCCAAATGGGTTATCTAGCTGAAGTTGCCATAGCAACTATGATGTTTGAAAGAGCTTGTGACAAAACTATTTTCACAGCATATAGCTACAATACAGCTTTCCCTTTCACACACAACATTTAGGTAATTTTATAGGCAAACAGATGCCACTAATCCGATTCGTACGACCCCTCAGCCGTTCAGTCCAAGACCCCCTCAAAGTTTATACATTGGATGCTCCAAACACAGCTAATTGTTTAACTCTTTGGATAGATAGACACCACAAACCCATAAAAAAAATAACATCACCCAGTCATCAAATGTTATTTTGGAAGGAGTGACTCAGTGAGTAAGGACACTGAAAATAATGACACTGAGGTTGAAGCAGGGAGACCTACTACTTGTGATCTTGAGCAAGTCCCCTTATCACCCTCTGCCTAAGGGACCAAAAATAGATTGTAAGCTCTATGGGGAAGGGACTCGTGCCTGCAAAAATTAAATGTACATCATTGCATACACTAGCAGCGCTATACAAGAGATAAAACTATTATGTTGTTCAACAGTATGGGACCAAGTCAACAGAAAACACCAAACTACTTTCCTCTCTTTGTGACGTTAATGTCTTTTAATGTGTAGATATTCTACAAATATGGAACACAAAGGGTTAACTTGAGTTTTAAAATAACTACAGTATTCTTTGTGTACAGTAGTTATCCAAGAGTGGCATTTTCTGGGTTTATTTGGGTAATTGAGGCATAAAACAACAACCCAGTTAACTCTACTAAGTCAGCCAGGGAAATCCTGAAAGGCTGATCGAAAACCATTATGGATCCTCCTTAAACCGGAGTCAGAGGTGATCCAAAGTTCAATATTCTTTTCCATACAGATTGACAAAATATCAGATATTTGGGATCTGACATAATTCACAAGAGTAAAGAATGTAGCTTTGTGACATGTGAAGTCAGGCAGATTAAATTATACCACATACTGTATGCTGGGATAGTTATGATGCATCTGTCAGATACCTATTTTGCCCTCGGAGATTAAAATGATCCCTATCAAAATAGATGTCAAAACCTGTATTTTGATAATCCGAACGCAATGATGTGGGTCACATTATTCGAGGAGTCACGAGAAGAGAGTTATGGGCTATTTTTATATTCTGAGCTATTTTGAGTTCTCCATCCTTAGTCATAAATGTCACAAGAGATGAATGAGTGGAATTCAAGGGCACAACCACAAAAGGCTAATTTTTGCAATGGAGGCAAAGTTTGAGGATAAATACATGCATTTGGGATATCAAATTGGAATTCAACACAGAGGGGTGTTTTATGCCAATACATACGTGTATTCTCTTATTTCAACTTCAAGCCCTCTTTGAAAGGATCTGATAGTGTTATGTACTAACTAACGTATTTACATGTTCTGTTTTATATCTGATTATTTTCTGAAACTGTTTGCATGTCTATATTATATGTTATTTTCTGTAAACAAGCACTGGACCACCTTTTCGAATATTAAATCTAACATTTAATAAGTACTTTCTTTGTGCTCTAATTTGAACCTTCTACTTTTTAGGAAAAAATTAACACATTTTCAGACACATTTTGCTACATTGGGTTTTTGTCTTTAATTACATATTTTTGCAGTAAACACGGCCGCTGACTCCTAGAGGTAAAACCTTAAATTATTCCTGATAGTGACAGTGCAATAGAGATGTAGTGAAAGTTTTTGTGGAAATATTGCTCATTTTGTGGACCCTGCGGGGAGATAAATGAGTCAGCAAGATTGCTAGAAGTATTAACCATTTTCATACCTCACTGGTTTGGCACACGGGACACTCCCATTCCACCCCTATCTTTGATAATACCAATGTTTACCCATGCTATTGATGCTTCTGGATTTTTTCTGCTTAAGGAGAATTGGTCTGAAAAAACTTGGACCTCTTTCATTCTGGTGAGCTTTAATCCTCTGACTGCTAGTGGTGAATTGGCTCCAATACATTCAGCTAAGACATTGGAAAGTTTTTCCTGGCATAGCTGGTCATGACAAGACTACCCTGGAATATCTCTTCTCAACAATGGTCAATAACAACAAAAGTTCTTATTCTCTATTTACATTTTAAATTAACCACCAAGTTTCCCCCTTAAAAAAATTACATAAGAAAGTGGGGGGAGGAGTTGGGTAGAGATCTTGGATGATTTGCCGGGGTTTTTTTTGGTGAGATTTTGGTAGGACGACCGCTCCCTGGTAGATTGACTGTGGTCTTGAACTTTCTCCATTTGTAACAGTGCAGAGGTTGAGTTCTAAATCCCTAGAAATTGTTTTGTTACACTTTCTAGACTAAAGAGCATCAATAACTGCTTTTTTGAGGTTCTCATAGATTTCTTTTGATTGTGGCATGACATGTTTCCACACACCTTTTATGGTGAAGACGAAACACAATGTTTCTGATCTTTATATAGGGTGGGGCCTCCCAAACGCACCCCTGAAGGTCTACTTAATTATTTAAACACCCGATTCTAATTATCTCCTTTAATTCAGCTGATAAAACCAGTGTTTCACTTACTTTTGCACGTACCGTGACTCTTAATGACTCATTGCTTGTCTAATTCATACATCATTTTGTTTCAAAAGACATGGAATTAGTTTAATATAAATCCTATTGGATATTTATGAAAAGACTGGTTTTGAATCAAAAAGGTTATCATGGAAAAACCATGGAATTTCCGTACTTATCATTAGGGGTCACAAACATTTTCTGGTCACTCTATTTACATAACTACATACTTCACTAAGCTCCCTTTCTTGACTTACTACAAGCCCTTCCTTCTACCACTCCCCATTTTTCCCATTATTGTATTGATTTTGTACTCTTATGTAGAAGCAATTTTAATTTTGTTACCTGCTTACCTTAAACGTAATAAATAAACAGTTCAAATAAAGCAAAAAAAAAAATGATAGGCTGCTATAGTACAATCCAATGTGCAATGTAATAGGACCTCTCTTAGTAGGCACTATACATTAACCAAAACAATGTTTGTCCATATCAAATAAATTAATAGATGTGACAGTACTGGATCCAGTGGGAATGTAAGTTCCACATCATGGCACACAACTCATTAAACAAAAATTGAACAATCCTCACAAATCAATGGTTGCCTGCACAGTTAAAAGGTTAGCTCCTTGTCAGTAAAAGCTGTAGGGATTTGGGTTAGCTTGTACTTAACATTACACATTCTTTAACTTTTGTAAATTATGCAAAATTATTATCCTGAGTGTATAAGGCTGAAAATACATGTCTCTGACTCAGTAATATATATATATATATATATAAATATATATATATATATATATATATATATATATATATATATATATATATACAGCACAGTGGTGTGAAAAAGAAAGTACACCCTCTTTGAATTCTATGGTTTTACATATCAGGACATAATAACAATCATCTGTTCCTTAGCAGGTCTTAAAATTAGGTAAATACAACCTCAGATGAACAACAACACATGACATATTACACCACTGTCATGATTTATTTAACAAAAATAAAGCCAAAATGGAGAAGCCATGTGTGAAAAACTAAGTACAACTTATGATTCAATAGCTTGTAGAATCACCTTAAGCAGCAATAACTTTAAGTAATCGATTTCTGTATGACTTTATCAGTCTCTCATATAGTTGTGGAGGAATTTTGGCACACTCTTCTTTACAACGTTGCGTCAGTTCATTGAGGTTTGTGGGCATTTGTTTATGCACAGCTCTCTTAAGGTCCAGCCACAGCATTTCAATCGGGTTGAGGGCCCTGAACTGGTCGTATGATACACTTACCATATTGAAGTGTTTTTTCTCTCTAAACATGTTTGAAATGCGGCTCTTTGTAGTCACTCCTTTATCCTGCCATAATTACACACTTACTAGATTACAAACCGGAGTTGATATTAGTTGGCTTTGTGTATGGCTACATTAACAGGATGTATTAATATGGCTATTTGATTAGAGTCTGAAGTAACTTTGTTACCATACAAATGGTTACCTATATACACATTTACAGTATTAGGCATGTTGTGTGAGAGCTGAGCTGCAATATGCACAAATTTGCAGAGTTTAGCAAAAGGCTAAATGGCATAATAACACTGAAGGTTTAAATTATAACCTATTTTGTTTCTTCCTTTTATTCACCACACCAGTTCATACTTTTGGGCTCTCTGTTCATGATTTATATTGCTGATGGCTGAATATTGAGGTTTAACAACTGTGATGTATGTGCATAGATTTTTGCATAAGGGCATGACCACAGATATACATTCATCCCCATGAATCACTGTTTGGGGATATTGAAACACGCCAAACTTACCTCTATTTTGTGATGATGTTGACATCTGTATATTCACAATAAGCGTTGTGCGATATATTTCTCTGTAATCAGCATCTCTTGTATCACTTCTTGATACATTTTTAAATAATATTTTTATTACATTTAGCACTTAGAAGTGTTTAATATAATAACATTTTTATTGTTTTGGTTTTACCCCACCTGTATTGCCCTTGAACATTCAATCAGAACATTAATGTTCTTTATTATTACTGCTATTATTTAAGGTAGAGTGCAAGCCACTGGGGTTTCTTTCTGTGGTTTTCTTTGACCATTTGGTGTCCTCAATAGAATTAGATAGCAAGAGCTTACTAAGGGATATTATCTGGATAAATATCTACTGTAGTAGGGGGTAGCTAGGAGTGAGACAACAGAAGGATTACACCAGGAGGAGAACAGGAGGAGAACAGGAAGAGAACAGGAGGAGAACAGGAGTATTACACCAGGAGGATTACACCAGGAGGAGGACAGAGAGATTACACCAGAAAGATGTGAGAGGGATAACATCAAGATGAAGGAGAGAAGCTTCAACATCATGATACTAAGGCTGCGGGCCAGGGTGAAGCGAGACACGCATGCGTACTCGTGCTTAACGCGATCAGAGTGGTAATTCTGAATGCGCTTGTCCAGGGTGCACACACGTGCCTGTAAGCTTGCTGCTTGCCGAGACAGTCAAATTAGATTTTGCTGCTCACTGATGCGTCACATGAGCGGTTCACCCAATGAGGGCGAACCAGCTCCATGACATCACGGCCGTGCCCCCTGAAACGCCCACTGTGTGCACAACTATCAGGACACAAATCGCCGGAGCAAAAAGAGATACGGACACCCCATACCGGGGCCTGCAACTCTGGAAGCAGCGGGTTCTCGGACCTGAAATGAAAGCAGTTCAGCTACGGAGTCCATTGTTCAATACTATATAATTAAAATAAAAGCTGTGCGATCACATGTTAGGGTAGCGTTTGATTCTGCCTACTCTCCCTGCACATCTCTTCCAGACTGATGCAGCCTGGTAGGATTAATACAGTGGGAGTCCCATTCAGAAGCAGGGACGCCCACTGTGTTAAACCTGATGGGCAATTCACCCCTGCTCTACACTTGACTGTGATAGGACTTGGCCAAAATATTTAACTAAAAAAACATATTTTATTATTATTAGCTTTTTTATTAGTACTGAAGCATTATTTCTTGTAATTATTACCATGTATGTTTTGTCATTTGGATGTACACTGGCGACACACTTTATTCGAGCTCGGCTAGTCCCACGAATTCGGGTATACCCGGGTGTATTGAGGTTTGTGACTGTTTTCTGCCCGAGTGCATTGAGGTATTTTCCAGGCAGGGATTGAAGCATTTTATTCCTGCTGGCTGCAATACTGCACAGTATATATATATATACTGCATTACAATTCATGAATTTATGCCATCTGGTAGACACGCGAAGCATTGCAGCCTATTAAATCCTAATCATTATCATTTAACAGATCAGCCGCCCGTCAGCCAGGCATGAACCCAGGCTGGGAAGGCAAACGCAACGGGGCTTGTCAGAGGTGAGGAGCGGCGCATTCCAGGTATCTGCCAGGTACATACTGGGTATTTGCTCGAATAAAGTGTGTCGGTGCAGTAGCACTGGGCACCCCCTGTTGTTTGTTATATTCACTTGCCACAGCCCAGTTGCACTCTATGTGACATTACATATAGTCAAGATTATGTGGTTGTGGCCGTTTGAGCTTGCTGGGTTTGTGTGTGCTAATTCATTTCTGACTGGAATCAGTTGTATGGAGGTTGTGGCACCTCCCCCAGAGCTCACGTCACCTCCCCCTTTTTAATGGTGAATCTTCTCATCTTGCTGCAAGTAAGGAATCTATTATAGTTCTTCCCCCTCATACAGAGGTATAGGGAACAGAATGCAGTGTAGTGTAGGACTTGCACTTATTATGGTTTACCTTGATGATTTGGTGTGCAGGCTTATGATGCTTTGGCCAAAATATCTAACTAAAAAAACAGATTTTATTATTATTAGTATTAGCTTTTTCATTAGTACTGAAGCATTATTTCTTGTAATTATTACCATGTATGTTTTGTAATTTGGATGTAGCACTGGGCACCCCTTGTTGTTTGTTTTAACCTTTAAAGTTTAAACCCACATGTTGAACACACAACTAAAAAATGTAAGTAAAATACATGTTGTAACTAGAGATGGGCGAATCCATTCTGTGGTGTACAATCCGTTGACGTATTGTTCCAGTTTCAATCCGTGCAGATTAATTCAAAACCTCCATTGGATACAATCTGTACAGATTTGTAAAAAATTAATTTGCGGATCGCAAAATCCATGGATTGCATTCTTAAAAATCTGTCAACGATTGTGGAATCCACCATGTGGATTGTCAGTGATAACAAATTTGTGAAAGACAAAAAACCCTTTTTTGAGACTGATGGACTGGTCCAAGGCGCATCCAAATCTGCAGATACTTTTCACCCTCTCTAATTATAACCTAAGTAACATTTTCATAGTACATCAAATACTAAAGTAACTACATTATTTAAAACAGTATAAAATTACATTGGCATAATTTTATTACAAAAAAGCAAGCTAAATCCATTATAGTGCTTTTATTTTACATACATTGAATAAATAATGCAAAAACATTTGTTCATAAGTCACTAACACAGTATTAGAACTATATTGACTATACAGTCAATACTATGCTCTATCTCTAACTCCTCTAACACACCCTTCCCTTTGTCTGATCATAACCTACTAAACTTTAACCTCACTCTACCCTCTGCACCCTCCATTTTTTAACATTTGTATAACCTCTCCTCTCTTCCATTTCTACCTTTTCCTATCCTGACCTAGCAACCTCTATATGGCATTACACTATCATCAGCTTTAGACAAGACATCTCCTGCCATCTAAGGTTGGCACCAGACAATTTAAGCCACAGCCATGACACACACACAGTTTCTGCTTCCTCCAAAACGGATCACACACTGCTGAGTATTAAGGATCCGCGCTGAGGGTACACCCGCTTCCAGCGCCTCATTACCTTTGCTTCGTGCCGCCCAGGCTCCCCAGCAGCGTGCCTCACTCCGTGCGGCCCCCTCCATGGCTGCTCCCACACTTCCGGGGCGCACGCAGAACCAGGCTTCAATTTGCTGGCGCCGGGCACCTGACTCCGCCTCCTCTGATGCGGCGCGCGCATCACACACTTCCCTGCCCCTGCTCCATCAGGTCCGCCCCCCAGGCCCTTCTCTCCTATCAGGCCCTTCCCTGGGCCGTTCCTCCGCTCCTCCCCTTGCTCTGACAGGTCCCTGCTGCCCAGACACCTCTCCCATATCAGGTCCTCCCTCGGGCCGCTCCTCCATCCCTCCCCTTGCTCCGATTGGCCCCAGCCTCCCAGACACTTCTCCCCTATCAGGTCCTCCCTCGGGCCACTCCTCCGTTCCTCCCCTTCCTCTGATAGGTCCCAGCCCCCTATTTAGTCTTCCCTCACCATTTCCTCTTTGCTCTGCATAGCTTCTGTACCTTGGTGCTGTCTGCTGTTGCCTGGCACCTTTTGTCTTCAGTTCCTATTCCTGTCCCTGGATATACTACTGACCTCCCTGGATATCGACCTTTGGCTTTGGACTTCTACTATGCTGCTCTCTGGAACCCTAGGATTTGTCTTTGGACATTACTACTCTGCAGACTTCTATATCCAACCCCCTGGATATCACCTGTGGTATCCCGCAAGGCTCTGTTCTGGGGCCCCTACTCTTCTCAGTGTTCATTAATGATCTTCCCACAGCTTGTAAGGAAGCCTCGATACACATGTATGCAGACAACACAATCCTATATGCACACAGCCATAGCCTCTCTGACCTTCAACACATACTTCAGTCTTACTTTTTGAGACTCGTAAACTGGATTTCCCAAAAAAACTGTTTTTAAACACTGACAAGACTTTAACAATGGTGTTTGGGACCAAGACTAAATTTTTAAAGCTTCCAGTGACTAAGCTCCTGATTAGAACCAACGCTAACACCACCCTAACCCCTGTCACTAGTTTTAAATACCTGGGCTTATGGTTTGACTCCCACTTAAAATTCGGGATGCACATTGATACCCTGACAACCAAGACCTATGCCAAACTAGGGGTACTTTACAGGAACAAATCCTCCCTAAGTCTCCTGGTCAGAAAGCGTATCGCACAGCAGATGCTAATGCCAATTATTGACTATGGAGACATAGTATATTGCTCAGCACCTCAAACCCACCTTGGCAAACTTGACACCCTCTACAATTCAATTTGTCGTTTTGTTCTCCAATGCAACTACAACACACATCACTGCGATATGCTCAAAGAACTAGATTGGTCATCACTAGAGTCTAGGCGCAAAGTTCACCTTTCCTGTCTTACCTTTAAATTCTTCATGGGCAAGCTACCCAGCTATCTGAACAAGCTCCTCACCCCTACCACTTGCAGCACTTATCACCTGAGATCAGACTCCAAAAGACTGTTCATGGTCCCAAGGTTCAACAAAGTATCCAGACATTCCTCCTTCTCCGACCATGCACCCCAAAACTGGAACAACCTACCAGAGACTCTCACATCCACGACCAGTTTAAGTTCTTTCAAATCTAAGGCTGTCTCACATTTTAACCTGGTCTGTAACTGTTTCATACGCTCATAATATATATTTTCTTTAACTGTGCACGCAATGTCTTGTATATAATGTATACCCTGTTCATTTATGTAACTGTACTTGTAACCAAGTATTATTTGTTTTACTCTGTGCCCAGGACATACTTGAAAACGAGAGGTAACTCTCAATGTATTACTTCCTGGTAAAATATTTTATAAATAAATAATATCCCTTGCACACGGCTTACTGACACTCTACTACGCTGCTCTCTCCACTCCACGTCCCAAGCTTACGGACACTCTACTACACTGCTCTCTCCATCCCACAACCATTGCCTTATGGACTTTACCTTTCTATGCTGGAGCTGGCAAGTACGGTTCTCATTCTATTCTTGTTACCAGTACCACCTACGCTACTCCCACACTCCGGCCGTGCCCCCATTTACTGCTAGGTGTGTGGTATTACTCCTTTCCACCTCAGTCCCGGGGTCTCGTCTGGCTTATGGGCAGGCTGAGCATTACATGAGTGCTACTGATGGAAATCACGCGCTAAAGCCATTTTCGTCATTTATAAATTCAAACTTTCCTCCTATAACACTGCCCTATCTCTTGCCAAGCAAACCTACTTTTTTTATTCATACGAACTCTGTTCTCCAATCCACAACATCTATTCACCACCTTTAACTCTCTTCTCTGGCCCAAGACTTTTCCACCTGCTTCACAGACAACATTAAGTATATCAGACATCACATCTCTTCATGTCAAACTCTGCACACAACACCTACCTCCCCTTGCTCACCTACAGTAAATACACCCTCTACTCATTTTTCATGTGACTTTTCTCATCATCTCAACCAATACACTGCCCCTTTGATCCTATTCCCTCACACCTTCTCCACTCCCTCTCTGGTGCAATAAGCCCCATCCCACCCACATTTTTAACCTCTCCCCTCCGGCACATTCCCATCTTCTTTTAAACATGCACTCATCATGTCCATTCTAAAGAAATCTTCTCTTGACCCAGCCTCCCTCACTAACTACCCCCCTATCTATCTTATCCTCTTTGCCTCCAAACTACTTGAGTGGCTTGTATACAACCGCTTCACTCTTTCTCTTCTCCAAGTGTCTGCTTTACTCTTTGCAATCTAAAGTAGTTTCCGTCCTCTACACTCCACTGAGACAGCACTAATAAAAGTATCCATTGATAGCTAAGTCTAAAGGCCACTTTCCTAACTAATTCTCCTAGATCTCTCTGCTGCCTTTGACATTGTTGATCACCCTCTTCTCCTGCACATTTTCCAATCCATGGGCCTCCGTGAAACAGGACAATCCTGGTTCACGTTGTAACTGTCCAACCGCTCTTTCTCTGGTGTCTCCTTCTCTATACTCTCTCTTTCTGTTAGGGTTACACAAGGCTCTTTCCTTGGCTCTTTACTCTTCTCACTTTACACATCTTCACTTGGTGAATTAATACTATATTTTGGCTTTCAGTATCATCTCAATACCTATGACACCCAAATTTACCTATCCTACCCTGATCTCTTCTGCTCTCTCTTGTCCCTTTTCACCAACTATCTCTCTGAAATCTCCTCCTGGCTGTCTCCTCATTACCTGAAGCTTGCCATGTCCAAAACAGAACTAAAACTCTTTCCCACGCAAGGTCGCCTTTGTGGGGCCCAAGGCGGCACGCTGGCAGTTGGGCCCCTCCTGTGGAACAAGTTAAGGGTATTAATACTCTTTCCACCTTGAAGAGCAGCCCTCCAACGGCAGCATTGTCACGTCATGACGGCACGTAAAGGCATGTTGCCATGGCAACGCATTGTCATTTGATGTTGGTCACCATGGCAATGCAACGCTACAGGAGGAAGGTAGCTTCAGATAAAGCAGAGAAGGCAGGACATCCACTCTCAAAAAAATCACGCACATACACCCACACCTCTCTCATCTCGGGTTGAGAAGTGGTGCTGCTTGTCCTGGGGCTCAAGGACAGGAGGAGGGAGTATGGGGCTCCAAAAGGTGGGGCTCCAAGGCCACCACCTTGCTCGCCTTGCCCTAAGGCCGGCCCTTCCCCCTTCTATTGCCAGCCCTACCCCCAAACTCTTCCTCATTGTCACAATAATCCCACAATCCTTTAAACTGTAAGGATTCCACTTCATCAGTGCCTGGTTTTGCTCTCCAGATTTTCTGGAGTTTGTCCTCAAATGGCTATTTTCGACCATCTTGGTTCCTGGCAGCTTCCTAATTAAGGCTGCATTTCCTACAAGAAGTTGCAGAGCAAGGTTCTTGATCTTGTTGCAGCCTCAGTTCTGTTACCGTGTATTCCCTGTTTCTGTGGATTTCCTCTTACTGACCTGACTGTTATCCCAACTCAGCATCTTTGCGGCCTGCCTTGACCTCAGCTTGTGTTCTCAATCTTGCACCTTTGCCACCTGCCATGGCCTCAGCCTGTGACCCTGAATCTGCACCTCTGCCGCATCACTTGATCCTCTGGCTGCAACCTGACTATGTTCACTCTAAACAGGACTCCATCCCCTGGCTCTGGTCAGTGAATATATACCATAACCGTAGCCCTGTGGATCCGCTTCTTGATCTTAGACGTGAAACGTTATATAAACACCCCAAGCCTGCTGTCTAGGGATCATCTTTGACTCTAATCTTTCCTTCATTCCTCACAATCAGTTCCTCAATAAGTCCTCCAGTATCCACCTCTTCCCCCTCCCACCTATAAGGCTTCAACTGTACTGTACCCTCTTTGGAATCCTCTACCACTCACCATCAGACTCTCCTGTAGCTTTCAGATATTTAAAAACTCCCTGAAAACTCTTTGAAGGAAGCCAAAAAGGCATATCTGTAACATCCAACTCCTCCCCTCTAACCTTATTGGGACCAGTGGTGTAGTTGGACCAATCTCCGCGCTATCTAACACCACTTAACATCCACACCCTCAAACCTTAATGGGATAACTCTGCGGCTGGACCTTACTCCATCCTGAGGCATACTCCGTCCCACAATGGGCAGGCACTTTACCTTTTGTTTCAACATTGTCCCTCATTCCCTTTCATTATTTGGTATGTTACTCTGTTTACAGTGGCGGCCGACCTGAGTTTAAGTCGGCTAGATCCGCGGCTCTCAGATTATCCCAGTTAGGTGCGGTTTTCTGTTTGTTTCGCCCAGAATGAACTGCGTTTTTTTAGCGCTAGTGATTTTAGCATTTTATTCTCGCCGTCTGCAATACTGTAATGCCGTGTAAAATCTCAGGGGGGCGTTTGCGAGCTGTTGTCTTGGAAGTCTAATACCTTCACAGTTCAACCTACGTCAGTACACAGTCTGTGTGTGCACACGCAGTAATTGTGAATTTGCATATTTAAAGTAGACATGCATTTGCAGTGCTGTGCTGCTGTACAGTATGTCTCATTGAAAATTGTTGAAACGCATAGGCGTGTACAGTACTGTAACAGTATCACATTTCGGCATATACAGCGCTCTCCCCTCGCTCAGGATAATTAATTGCACTGCAGGGGATTTCAACTTCTTATCTTCTCTACAATGCAGTACATCTCTCCCACACCATTCCTTTGAACGTGTGTCTGGTTTCAATCACATTCCTGCTTGACAGCAGGTGATTACTACGCATGCACCTGTTACTTCGCCCACCACTGCTTGCTTGCTTGAGTGAGTGACCAAAAAAAAAAAAATACATTTTTTATTGTAATTTTTTTTCTCCACAAGCCTGCAAAAACCATCTTACTGTATTACGATATTCAATCTGTGCTGTAGCTTTTGACTGGGACCCTGTGCGTTTGACTGCACATGGTTGATTTGTGTGCTTTTTACTGTACGTACTGTATTTGGGGGTGTATTATTATGATGAACTGTCTTTTGAAATTAAAGTATGTCTCTATCTTTGAACTTCATACAGCTGTACCCTGTAGCCCCCTCCCCCACAAACACACACATGGCTAGCTCAAGGATTTGAAATTCCACGGAGTCGTTAATTTTCTGAATCTTGACATTGTGTTCTTAATCCGTCCATAGCCGAGCTACAAAGCCTCACTGCGCCTGCGTGTAATCCTTTTTGAGATGGGAGCTAACTGCTTACTGCGCATGACTCACCCAACCCCCCCCCCCCTCCACAGAGTCATTCATTTTCGGAATCTTGACATTGTGTTCTTAATCCGTCTATAGCCGAGGTACAAAGCCTCACTGCGTCTGCGTGTAATTCTATTTGAGATGGGAACTTTGAGGCTTTGTTTACGGCAATGCTTTTGAAAATCCCTTCTCGAATTTGATTTGCACAGAGCATCACCTCTCTATGCGTCTGTGTGTAATCCTCTTTCAGATGGGAACTAGTTGATTCCTGCTCATGCGCCTCTAACTTCACCCACCACTGCTTGCTTGAGTGCCTCCCAATTTTTTTTTTAATTATGATTTTTTTAACTGTTATTTTATCCACAAGCCTGCAAAAACAATCTTGATATTACGATATTCAATCTGTGCATTTGCCGGCACATGGTTGATTTGTGTGCTTTTTATGTACTGTATTTGGGGGTGTAGGGATCAAATTACAGTACTATGATGAACTACCTTTTGAAATTACTGTTCTGTACTCCACTCTATGTAATTTCTTTGAACTGCTGCACAACTAATCCTTCATCCCTCCCCCACGCACACACAAACTCTTATCGACAGACACCTCCACAGAGTCATTAATTTTCTGAAGTTAGTCATTGTGTTTTTAATCCGTCCCTAGCCGAGCATCAATCGCCTCACTGCGCCTGCGTGTACTCTAATCCTCTTTGAGATGGGAGCTTGCTGCTTACTGCGCATGAGTCACCCAACCCCCCTCCACAGAGTCGTTACTTTTCTGAATATTGCCATTGTGTTCTTAATCCATCCATAGCCGAGCTACAAAGCCTCACTGCGCCTACGTGTAATCCTCTTTGAGATGGAAGCTAGCTGATTACTGCACATGACTCACCGCACCCCCCCCCCCAACCCTTTGAAGCTTTGTTTACGGTAACACTTTGGAAAATCCCTTCTCGAATTCGAAATGTAAATCTGATTTGCACAGCATTGTGAGAATTGAGAGTTAAAAAAACCATTACCTGATTCATGTTGTTTTGTCATTCATTCTTATTCATTGGTGTACTGTGGGAGTGGGGGTGGGGGGGTGGGTGTTGTCAATGATTATGATTAGCAGGAATGTAAATAAATATTTATTTTATTTCATCAGGAACCATAAAATACAAATAATACATAATGCAGTCTTTATTAGGTTCTTCTGGCAGATTAAAATTGGATAAACATTTAGAAAACATTTGTAAAACATGGATAAACATGAATAATGCACATTTATAAGAATATTATTTAATAATATATACTGTAATGTATAATATATATTTATATAGTAATATTATTTTTTCCGTCTTTATCTTGTTCCCATTTCTGTGTACAGTACAGTAGTTCATTGAGAGAGGAGAGGTTCTGTGTACATCATTACTGCTGTTTATATACTGTACATTTGACTGTACAAATAGATTAGACTGGACACAACACCCCACCTCCCCCCAGGCCACCCTTTTTTCCTGAAACGACAAGAAAACAAAAAATTAGTGCAGTTATGTGCGTACTGTATTATGGCATTGTGTGATGTGTAGTAAACTGTACTGTAGATGGCTGGTGCTGCTTTCTCTGGAAAGAAAAAAATTGAGCAGTTAGTAGGCAGTTACTGTACTACTGTCAAACTAGTCTATACTGGAACTACTGTATACTCTGACTACTGTTAAATACTATGTAACCAGATGGCTGGTGCATCTCTCTCTGTAAAGACAAAACTGTAACTACAGTATACTCTGACTATTAGGAACGAAAAAATCTGTGCCATACTTACCTGTATCATACTGTATTTACAATACTACAGTACAGTACTACTTTCCTGATGCTTGCCCATTACGCGCGATCACAATGGGCAATACAGTCGCAATATGGTCTATATATTTATTGCAGCGTTCGACGGTGAGTACATCGTTCCAAAAACTCATTATGCCTTTCAACAACTCGTCCTTTTTGGAGGGTTTCACCACTTTCCGGATATGGTCCTTCAGCTGATGCCAGACCATTTCGATCGGATTGAAGTCTGGCGATCTGTCATTGGAAAAAACGGACAATTAGTTTAAGAGATACAGTACACAGTAATAACAGTGGGGAAAAAATGAGACACGGTTACCGCACTTACTCCGCTGGCATCTTCACCCAGTTGATACCGCGCTCAAGAATATGCACTGTTGATGCGATGTGCTTCGGATCGTTGTCCTGGTAGAAACGGTGACCATTCGGGAACTCGCGTGTGATGTATTGCACTATCTCAGGGACAATGTTGTCTTGGAAGAAAGCTTTATTCATGATTCCTATAGCAAGAAAAGAAAAGTGCTCAAAAAACTGCACAATAGTACAGTACAGTGCATACAGTGAGGCTACACTAGGAAAGTACAGTGCATAAGGCTACATTATATTTTATATATTTTACCTTCAAAGATGACAGTGCATCCTTGTCAACGCCTAGAGATGGCACCCCACACATGCAGCTTTACGGTGTGTTTTGGCCACGGCTTCAAAGATATGCGGCCTTTTTTGTGGAATGCAAAGTTTGTAAATCTCTCCAGCGACACAGAAGACTCGTCAGTGAAGATGCAATCCTGGACAGTTTCCCCACTGTCGATCCATGCCTGGGCCTGGACCACTCTTTTTATTTTGTTTACATCCCGTATCATGGGGTACGCTCTGTAATGACAAGGAATAAATAATTTTAGCGGTACAGTACAGTTTCCTAAACAACACTTTTACCTCCTGTACTGTCCTGTACTAACCTCACACGTCCATATTTCCATCCAATGCTGCGTCTCATCTTCTTTATGCTGGTCTCGGATACAGTGAGATTGTGATTTTCTTGCAGAGTGTATTTGACCCTTAATGCACTCTTCTCATCATTCTCCTCACTTATTTTGTCCACCAGAAGAGTTGTCTCCCTTCAATGTAAAGAAAAACAATCCGGTAAGTAAAAATATTAGAGACAGTAGATCAACAGGATACAATATATTGCTCTATTAATATGCAGCAATATAAAAAATATATATACTGTTGTAATATAAATATAAAAAAATATATATACAGTACTGTTGTAATATAAATATAAATATAAAAAATATATATACTGTTGTAATATAAATATAAATATACAAAATATATATACTGTTGTAATATAAATATACAAAATATATATACTGTTGTAATATAAATATAAATATACAAAATATATATACTATTGTAATATAAATATAAATATACAAAATAAATATACTGTTGTAATATAAATATAAATAGAAAAATATATATAATGTTGTAATATAAATATAATTATACAAAATATATATACTGTTATATAAATAGAAATAGAAAAAATATATATACTGTTGTAATATAAATCTACAGAAATAACAAAAATATTAGACACAGTACTGTAGATCTACAGTACATTATTTGATATAAAAATTTTTTTTAAGTTGTATAAATATACTTACGCGTTTGTTACCCTTGGTGCCCTTTTGTGTTCTCTGTTTTTTTCCGTGTGTATGATAGCTCACGGTGGTTGCTGGCACAACGAGGCCAGAAGTAGCTAACCAGCATTGGATAGCAGCAATTTGGTGTCCGAAGCACAGTACTCGAGAAGCCGCTCAGCCAATAATATTGCTTACAGGAGAATCGCTTGACTTTTGAATCGTGCCGATATTGATACTGTATTGTCAAAATAAAAAAAACACAGAAAATAATACGGCAACAATACTCACCATAGAATTTCCCATTCAGCTGGCACCGGCGCCGGTCCACTGCCAGTCCAGTGTTCTTGATCATCCACGTCGATAGTTTGCAGGGGGACTAGTACACCTGTAGTGAGCTGATGAGGCTGGAAATTGCTTAGGTACATGCAAGCTTGATCGAAACTGCACGCGAAATCCGGCTCAGACTTGCTGGATAGACAGCAAGGGTTGTCACTGACGGTGGGACCGTTATTGGAAGCCGGTGCTGGTGCATAGCTTGGCAGCGACTGTCATTTCTTAGTTGGTTTTAACACAACCTTTCGCATTTTTGCCGTCTGCATGATCATAGATACAGGAAAAAGCCGGTGATACACACCAATACCCTCCAACAAATTGTGGCTCAATACGATAAAAACAGGGATCGCTACATAACCTTTTCCTTATTGCATGCTTCCACGTATGAGGAGCTGGCAAAAATTTGTAAAAGTCATAGTTTTCGATGAAATACTGATAAATTTTAACAACTGTTGCCATCTTATCATCTGTTGCATTAATCGTGGCCCATATCAAATACGTGTAACTTCTGTCGGGTTTTTGGAAAAGGGGCTGCACTTGAACACTCATGGCGACGGCTCTCTGGAGAATACTGTAACAGAAACTGGTCTTTGTCTTTATTTAATATGAAAAGCCTAAATTGATACATTTTTGCAACCTCTTCCTTCAGTCTCAAGGCCAATTTACAATAGCACACTGTGGTATCTTTTTTAAACGAAACACCTGCAAGTCGACACATTACTGAAGCGCATGCGCATTACAATTCATGAATATCTGCCATCTGGCGGACACGCGAAGAATTGCAACCTATTAAATCCGAACCATTCTCAATAAACACATCAACCTTACGTCAACCGCGCATGACCCGCGCACGACCCGTGTCTGAGAACGCAAAATGAATGCGGCATGCTCCCGGTGAAGTGCGTCGCATTCCAGGAAAAAGCCAGGGAAAAACCGGCGATGTGTTAGAATAAAATGAGCCGCAGCAGTATGTAATTTACATCTCTCTTTAATTCCATTGGAATACAGTATGTTGGTGCTTTATAAACAGACGCATGATGTCATGTGCCCTGATTTAACAGAGCTCGTGTATCTGGGTCTAATTTGTTTTATTAATTTATAAGTTATTGCTATTGCACATTTCGCCAGTTCAAAAAAGTCTATTGTGTGTATTTCTAAAATGAATGATTAAGAACACTCACTTCTGTACTGTGGAGACAAATTACCAATGTTCAGCCTTTTTTTAAAGCACTATTTCTTAACTTTTTTTCCCCTTACATATGCTGACAGTCTGTGAACCTCCTGATTCCCGAGATCAGTTTCTGCAGTCACACAATATGACTCAGGAGATGACGTTGAGGCATTCTATTTGTGATCCTGACGGCCATCTTTGCCTATTTTTTATTTTACTCTTATCTGCCTTTTTATGGAACCAGTGGGTCCTGAGGACAGGAGTGCACAGGTTCAGCTCCAGAGGATGCCCACATCAGATTATACCTAAAAATAAGTAATTATCTGCTTTCAGTGCACAAAAGAGATTTTAGTATATACGCACAGGTTTTGTGTTATGGATATATGGATATCAAGCTTGTATACAAAACAATAACAACTTATTGCATCACTTGTTACCTAATGTATGTTTATTATTTTATTAACAGTTTGGTTTACACTGTAAGATGTTTTATAAGTATTGGGGTATACGAATGTTAAAGATTTCACTCAAAATAGGGCTTCATTGAAATAATAACTATGGTATTTATTCTAGCTTTTAATTAGTTTACTATGGGCTGGTTTTGTTCATTTTTCCATCAGAAAAAGGCAAGTACGGTATAAGTATTTTAAAATCATTTTTCTAATTTTTCCTGGCAATGTTTACTTTATTATCGATGAGAGGCCCAAATAAAATGGACATTTATGCCCCACCCATCTAGAATCTCTGTGTGCAAATACATAAAACTTAAATCACATTCTTTTGAATAATGTGGTATTCCTAGCTACAGATAGTATAATATATCTATTTATCAGGCACTGTATGTGTTTTTCTCCAGATAAACGGTGTACTTATCTATAATTTATCCTCCATATGGGTTTATGTGTTTGGTAGAGAGGCCAGATACTTACAGTTAGCAGCCTGACATCTTATACATACGCACCTTTGTATCTATGGAGAACTTATGTAATCTCTCTCTAGGCCTGATGCAAAGGGCTGATACACTGGTGCTTACTGAACAAGAAATGAACAGAATACTTTTCAAATCCACTCCAGAGGAATCATTTGGCCCAGACCGGCGTCAGGACCATCTGAAGGAATTGGAGCGCCTGAAAAGGAGAGAAATTAAGCTTTTTGCACACGGTAGCACGCTGTCTGAATATTACAAGCAGAAGCTGATCCCCAGAGGATTCCGGATAAACAACAGGCCGACTATTGGGGCAGAGAATATGGCTTTCTATGAAAGGTGGTGCCAGGTACTCAATAAGGCCTCACTAGACCTTATCATCTTGGTGATAGAGGAGGTGGGGGAACAACTCAGTAACACAGAAGGGATATACTGAAGGTGGAGATTCTGATTGAGCAGGCGAGTTCCAGTACTGATATTATACAATCTCTGGACACTTTAAAGATCAAATTGGAGAAAATAAAAAGTGAACTGATCCATTTCAAAAAATTGAAATTCAAGAAAGTGGTGCAGGATTACAGACAGGAGAGTCTACCAGTGGCTCAAACAGGACCGCAAACAACGCAAACCCCAGAATGGACGGCCCCTCCCCGACGAATCCAGACGCCAACACCAGCGATTCTGCAGCCTACTCCTCAACTGAATGACAGAGGGAAGTGCCACGGACTCCTTTTTTAGGACAGGCTACGGAAAAGGGGGCAAAAAAATCCCCTTACCTTCGATCACAAACGCGCCAATGAGTATGGATACCTTGGTCATTAATCTCTCCCAGCATACACTAAGTGCAGAAGAGATATCTGTACTGGCACATGGCCCCTCTTATGTACCCACCTCAAACTTTGATGACTTTGGACTAGAGGTTGACTTATTTAAATTTGAACGTTCACTTAACCTGAAATCCTTTTTTTCCCACAGGACAACAGAAACGGTGCCGGCTACAGACCCATCAGGGACAGATAATTCGGTACAGCACAACGAACCGTCAGGGACAGTTAATTCAGCCAATCAAGAAAAAAAGAGGAATGACCCCTAGTGATGCTGACCAGGAAAAGTCCATGTATTGAAGTATTATAACTTTTACATCTTCATATTCCTCCAAATAGCTTAATAAACTCAGGACTCCAATATCCAAAATGTTATTGTACCTTTAAACACCACTACACATAGACTCCACTAGCCTACAAAAGGTATATCTTATGTGGAAGTCACAGTTGTTTTGGGAGCTGGATGATCACATGAATGAAGTAACAAATGTAATGAAGTTACTCACTGCTGACCGTGTGAAAATCCTGGTGCTGTCGGCGTACTTCTACCAAGGAGTATCAGCATGCAATGTTTGTGGACGGCGGTGCAACCGCTGTTGGAAAAATTTGACCAATACTGCAATAGGAACTAGGTGCAAAATTGTATTGAAGGCACGTTAAAAACAGTAAGAGAACACTCTTACGTGTTTCGCGTGGTCACCCACGCTTTATCAAAGAGCGTGATAAAGCGTGGGTGACCACGCGAAACGCGTAAGAGTGTTCTCTTACTGTTTTTAACGTGCCTTCAATAAATTTTAGCACCTAGTTACTTTTGCAGTATTGGTCAAATTTTTCCAACAGCAGTTCCACCACCGTCCACAACCATTGAATTCAGCCCATCAGGTACCAAAGTATGTAAATTAAAATCTACATTCATACCACCTTTCAAAAATCAGTCAGTAAGTACCTATATGCGATTGGTTAAAGCAGATATTGCCAAATATGTTAATACTAGGCATACAATTACACACAACATGACGTTTAGGGAAAGTACGCTACTAAAAAACTGTCCAATAATAGTGATATTATTATTAAAAGGGCAGATAAGGGTGGCGCCTTCGTCATACAAGATTACTCTGCATACAAAACAGAAGTAACAAGACAGCTGAGTTCAATTGACTGTTACATCAAATTGGATAGAGATCCTACTCTGAATTACGATGGGGAGATAAAGGAGATTATTCAGCTTGGTCTCAACAACCGCTGGATATCTGAGACGGAAGCAGAATTTCTCACAATAGAACATCCTAAATGCCCATTGTTTTATACCCTCCCAAAAATACACAAAAGTTTACAATTGCCTCCAGGACGACCAATTATAGCAGCTATACATTCACTTAACCAACCATTAGCTATATATGTGGACACATTTCTCAATCCTATAGCGCAGAAAGCACGCTCATACGTGAAGGATACCTTTGACTTTCTAACCAAACTCAGAGATATCCCACGGAATGGTACTGACCATATTATGGTTAGTATGGATGTCTCCAGCCTATATACAATTATACCTCATGAGGAAGGCTTGGATATAGTGAAAACTGCTTTATCCGCCCACTACGAGGACACAGTCACCACGGAATATATTATGCTCCTTTTACATTGCAACCTCTATAAAAACTATTTCAAATTTGAAAAGAGCATTTTCTACAAATTAAGGGAACTGCGATGGGCAGTAACATGGAGCCCGTGTATGCCAATCTGTATATGGGAGATTTTGAGGAGAAGTATATATACACATCAATATACTTTAAGTACATGGTTGGGTATTATAGATATACTGTATTGACGATCTGTTCTTTGTATGGACAGGCACTGAGGATCAGCTACTGTCATTCTTTGATTACTTACACAATCTTCCTTCTCCTGTACAGCTTACTAATATCTGGAGCACTAAGCAATTATCCTTTCTAGATGTCCTGATTTCCCAAGAAAATGGTGAGTTTCACACAGACCTCTACAGGAAAGACACTGATAGAAATGCTCTGTTACAGTGGCGGCCGCCTTTATTCTCCTGCGGCCGCCACAGCAATGTGCGGGCAATGCGCGGGCAGACGCGGCTTTTTTTTGGCACGTGCCGCTCGTCACTGTGGCACCGGTGTCACGTGGCGCCCGCTTCCCGGCTTCCCCAAGATCCCCAAAGGTTGAAGTGGGGTAAGCGGGGTTACAGGGAAGATGCGCGCAGAGCAGGGGCAGAGGCGGAGCAGCCAGGGGGTCGGGAGGGGAGGTGCAGGGAAGATGCGCGCGAGGGGAGGGGAGTGCAGGGAAGATGCGGCTGGCTTGCGGCCAAATTCGGCGCCAGGCGACAAAAAGCCCCGGAGAATTACGGGCAAATGTGAGAATAAAATCAGCCGCAGCAGTACGTGCTGATAGTCACCATCCACCATCTCTCATTAATGCCTTACCTTTCTCACAATAAGTGAGGATTTCTAGGATCACTAGCAGGCAGAATAAACTAGCACCAGCTATGGGTGATCTTCGTGAGAGATTCACAAAAAGGGGATATACCCGACAGTGCTTGATGCAGCCTTTAATAAAGATGTGAATCCTAATAGGGTAATTAAGGATGAGAAACGTATTGTATTCACCACCACATATAATAGGGCAAGTAAATTCGTCAGGTCTATAATCAGAAAACATTGGCACCTGCTGCAAAATGATGAGGTGTTAGCAGATAGTTGTCGGACACCCACTTTGGTCGCCTATAGGAGAGGGAGGAATCTGTCAGACAACTTGATACATGCTGACAACAGAGACCATTACCATATGCCCCACTTCTTAGAAGGTGGCAAACCGGGTAACTTCAGGTGTATGAATTGTTAAGTGTGCAACAGTCTCGTTACCGGGGACGTGTTTTGTCTTCCATATAGTGGGAGAAAGATCACAATTAAAAATCGCATCACATGTAGATCTACATTTGTGATATACATCATTAGGTGCCCATGTGGTCTTATCTATGTAGGTAAGACTACACGCATGCTAAAGGTGAGATTTATTGAACACAAAAGTGTGTTACGCAAGGGCACCGACCCTACTGTACTGGTACAGCACTGTGTAGAACACAGACACAATGTAGCATCCCTTAAAGTGTTGGGGATTGAACACATAGCACCAAGACAAGGATACCCCGACAGAGACACCTTTTTACTAAGGCTTGAGGCTTATTGGATCCACATACTGCAGACAAGTAATGGCAGGGGTCTGAATGAACAACAACATTTCAAATGCTTTCTTAACAGGAGGTAGCCGATGGACTCTGTAGATCTCTGTGCATCTCTTCATGGACCCCTGCGACTCACTATGGAACATTACGCTCCTCTGTGGATTTCTATATATGCATTATTTATATTATGTATCCTTTCATGTTTTTCATGTCTACACGAATAGCTGCTAGCATAGATACAGTTCAATACCCCTTTTAAACACTTTATTAGGTGACATTATGTTTTATTGGTTATAAAGTACACTTTTTTGCCTTATTCACTTTAATGTACTAAGGTCTCACTGCACTTGTCTGTTTATGTAAGGGCTCTCACCCCTACATGATTATGCAGGTCCAGTTAGGCATCGGGCTGCCTTTTTTACACTCTTAGGGAGGTCTGCTGTCTGGCACCCGTCTCCCCCTCCCCCCTGGACGTCTGACATCATCGCGTCATGTCGTGAGGGCACGCTGACGTCACCAGGGGAGCCTTGGCTGCCAGTAGAAGGGCTGCTCTCTGTATGTCCCACATGTTGCAGGTTCACCATCTTTGCCTGTTACAGGCATCAGGGAGGCTGTATCTTCACAGGCACCCTTGCTCCCCCCCTGGTGGCGCATGACGTCATCATGCCACGTCGCGCTGGCATCCTGATGTCATGATGTGGGCGTCGACATCCAGGAGCATGGCAGCAGTAATCGTGGAGGGTTGAGTACCTATCAGTGTATATATAGTGGTGTTTTATGTGTATCCTGTAGCCCTCTCCTTGATAAAGGCAATTTTTGCCGAAATGTTGGACCCTTTGGTGGCACATTAAATTGCATCTTCAGAAGACCGTGTGCCTGCTTCCATTTTCTTTGCAGATATAGCAGGGAACAGACATAATAGGGAGTCGCCGAGATGAATCAGATTTGGATTGGATTTTTTTTCTCATTATACAGTATACACATATAAGAGAAAAATCTGCAGCACTCACCAAGATGATGTTGTCAAAAAAGGTATTTATTCACACCATGTGAAGTAACCAAACACAGCAGTTTGAGCAACGTTTTGGACAGCTATGGGTCCTTTATCAAGCTTTCTCTTTTCTATATTGTTTTGGACTGGTTTGGGATCCCAGTCTTTCTGCTGGCACCCCATATTAGCCCTTCAAATGAGACCGTGTTATGATCACTGTTACCCAAATGTTCCAGGACAAATATTTGCAATTACTTCTACATTGTTTGATATTACCAAATTCAGTATTGCCCCTCTCCTGGTTGGTTCCTCAATAATTTGGGTCAAATAATTGTCTTTAAGCATCACTAAAAAACTGTTTCCTTTTGTTGTAATGCTAATCTCATTGCCCCAGTCTATTTCTGGATAATTTAAATCACCCATTATGCAAATGTAGCATAGACTCCCAGCTGCTACTTATTTTCCTGTGACCTACCAGTGTACGTCCTGTTAGAAGAATGCAGAGGAACGGTTAATTCCTTCAGAAAGGCCTTGTGTGCTTTTGCAGCCTTAGATACATTTGATGTAGCCAAGGGCGGGCCTAGCAACAGCCAGAAAGTGTCAGCCTAAGGGGTGGATACTGGTTGGGTCACATGTTGGATGTGATGGCCTGTCAGTATTCAGACATGCTCTGTTATGGGGCAGGGTTACAAACACAACCCAAGGGTATAAATACTGGCACTTTCACAAAAGTGGGTGTGTCTCTTTTCTCCCCCTGTGGAGTGAGTACCAGCTACCCTGGATCTCATTAGGCGGCCTCAAGAGGAGCACCATGCAGAAGGCCTGGTATGGGCGTCAAGCCCTATCAGTAATACCTTCACTAGGGGAAGAAAGGACAGTGATGTACCTGCTATAAGAAACTGAACATGCAATAAATAACATGGAAACATCTATCAGAGTGATTCACTGTAGTGGGCTAAAGAAAGGTGTCAGCCAGGGCCATCCTACAATCCAGAGGATCCATGCTGACAGGAGGCACTGCAACCACGAATAAGGTACCCTGTTAACCCTGTCCTGTTCTCCCCAAACCAACAAGGAGCACTCAGCTCTCCTGTTACCTCACAGGTACGCACCACACCGCAGTAAATATGGAGTAGCAAACCAAATCTCACTTAGGGTGGGGGTAAAAAAAGGGGCTACACAAACATGACCTAGTTTTGATGCCTTCTCTATTTGCAAAAGTATTTTAGCTTCCTCAATCTCACAGATATTTGTGGGTTTATAGCATATCCCTACATACATTTTCTTTGTACTTATACTTCCTCTGATAATTTCTATCCACAAGGTCTTTACATTTTCATCATTCCCTTCATAAACATCTTCCCTTATAATAGGTTTTAGATCCGGTTTAACATATAAGCATACTCCACCCCCTCTTCTATTTGCTCGATCCTTCCGAAAAAGGGAATAACCCTCTAAATAAACTGCATAAAATCATAAAATCTTACTCTCCTGCCATACATACATTTCTCCACTAATAACAGTTTAAAGAGAGGATTCTAAAAGCCCTGAAGTTGCTGATCATATAAAATCTGTGGTCCAAGTTAATGGGAGTTTTTAGGCCAATCGCAGTGCGATCGCTGACTTCGGAGCTTATATCATAAGCCCCTAAAACTATTTTCTGCATATGGTTACATTCAGCTCTGTGCTGTACTGTGGCAGAAGGTAGAGTCATTCAGGCACACGCCCTAAGTAAGGCATAAAAGTGAATAATGCCGGTGCTCCTTGCTGAATGGGAAATCCTTCAAACGTCACAAATGACAAAGTTATATTTAAATAGACTTGTATGCAAATAGGGTGTTTAATAAGCCATGAAATCCAACATTTTGGCTGCCAAGCAGCCTATAGTAAGGTGAGGGTCCTCAATATACCACTGTACAGTATTGTGGCTGAGCAGTTATATATATTATATTAGTTATATTGAGGGCCCTCACCTTGACATAGGCAGCCGAAACATTGGATTTTATGTCTTCTTTAACACTCTATTTGTATACGAGTCTATTGTGCCCATGCGGGTTCTTTGAATATACCACTGTAGAGTACTGTTACAGAGCAGTTAGAAAATAGCCAATCGAGGTGTCCGTAGTCTATGACTTTCATGCCTCAGCTGAGAATGCTTTACAGATAACAGATTAAACAAGCTGCAGTTTTGAATGTGGCATACTGTATCAGTAAAATGTTCAGTCAGGAATTATAATAATTAAAAATGCAACATAAACAGAGTGCTACAGAAAAGAAAATTTAAAAGTAATTGATCCAAAAAAGCAAATCAAACCTAAAGCTTTATTAATTCATAGCAGCAACAGGTTAATTGACATTATTATTAGAACTTTATTGCTTTGTTGCGCTCATGAATTACTCATTGGTTTAAATTATAAAAGGGAACACAAAAACATCAATAAAAGGGAAGTTACTCCTAGCATACTGTATTTGTATCTGTGTGACAGGGTAGTTAGTCCCTGCTCTACAGAGCGTCTAACCTATCACAGCACTATCTAAAAATGTGTAAAGATGAGAAAAATATAAAAGAAAAAAGTAAACTCAAATCCCAGTATCATTTCCTCACAGCCATCCATGTCATGTTGGATGGGACATTCCTGACAGAATTGCTACAGACATCCATATGATGATGGTTTCATTGCATGGTATATTTAATAAACTTGTATTGTCTATAGGATAATTGCTGCTAAGGGAAACTTATTTTATAGCTAACACAGACATTCCTGTGTCTGTCTATAGGCCCCAAATGTCATGTTGCTTGTGTCCTTGAAGTTTCTGCAAAGTTACAGTATGAGTGTTACAACCATTATATGATCCCAAAGAAAAACAAGGAACATATGCTGTATGTTTTTACATAAAAATGAAATTAGTTTCTGATTTTTAAAACTCTGCCTTCTGTCCAAAAAACACCCTTGACACAATCTCAGAGGTGATGGGATTCACGTTGTACATATTATTCAGATGTGGAAAGTACTGAGGCAACATCAAAAGAACATTAGTGAAAAATTCCACATGATGTCCAATTACCTGTTCTGAGTACATTCCCTAACTACCTACTATATTTTTGCTGATATTAACAGCTCTGGCCAAATGCATTTTAGGCTCTGGTAACACATATAATATGAATTAGACAACGGTTTATGGTTTCTGTCAAGTGCATGTTAATTGGTCAACAGGGACTGAGAAGCTTTTGCAAAGGGGCATATTCAATACATCAAGGGAACAAAATAAGTACATTAGCACATTTACGCTTATATAGATGCCATTGTGTCTATTACTAAAGATATCTGCATACTGAGCATTTACAGCAGTGTTCATATGCTCACAGCATAATGCAATATCTCAATATCATACTCATACTGCATACAAGATTCAGAAGGACACAATGAAGTCTTCATTTAAAATAGTACTTTTTTACAAAAAGAAACATATATATACATATATATTTTTTTCCCTCTCTCTACACTGTTTTAGTCATTGAATCCTTTGTATATCAGTATTGCTTGACCTGAAGAAGAGAGGATAACTCTCGAAATCTTGTCCTATGACATAAATTGTTAGTCCAATAAAAAAGGTATCACCTAATACTGAAGAACTCATTTATTCTGCACTATCGCAACTGGACTAACACGGCTATTTTCTGCTTTATATATTGTGGCAAGACGGCCTCGCGGCGGGGTCAGTAAGACGCTTGACACGGTGGGAAATGTTCAACTATAGTGGTTTATTAGCCACAACCAAAATAAGTACGGGTGCACTGTCCCTTTAAGAAACTACTTTCTTGAAAATTAAAGCCTAGTCCCGTTAGGGACACTAACTCACTTCTTGAGCCCTTACTAACAGGACAGCCAGCTAATCTGGTCATGCCCAAAACATGCTACACAAAGGATAACCGATATGTCTTATCTGTTTTGTCGATCCAGTAGCAAACAGGAACACGGTTCCGGGGAGCAGGCTATGTCCAGCCTCGCAGCGATCTTGATCTTTATCCTGGGTTGGGGTCCCAGCTGGTCCCAGCAGCCTAGCTCCTCGCAGGACTGGGGACCAGAGCAACAGCAACGGCTTCCTAGCCGGGAGAGTTCTCTCCACCTTCCTGTGGAAAAACAAGCTCTTCGCAGCAATCTGTATCTGTATCTTTATCCTGGGTTGGGGTCCCAGCTGGTCCCAGCAGCCTAGCTTCTCACAGGACTGGGGGACCAGAGCAACAGCAACGGCTTCCCAGCCGCGAGAGTTCTCTCCACCTTCCTGTGGAAAAACAAGCTCTCTGTGTGTGTGTCACTTCCTGCTTTTAAACCTGCAGTCTCTCAGGCCTCCTGCTTAATTAGGCTGCAGGTGTGCTTCTTTCTGTCTGAGGAGATTAACACTCTGTGAACTGGCTGCAGCGTCTCTCCATTCACTATTCCAGCCTACTGAGTCAGTGACTCTGTCACATATCCCTCTCCCCAGCGAAACATTGTCCTGTGGAGCGGCCCGTGCACCATTCCCGTGCACCAGCATCTTTGGCGAAAACGTCTGACGTCGGCCCTTCCCTCCCCCCTTTTTTTTTCCTTGCCTTCCAATTTAGGCATTTTCTTTTTGGGGTAATTACCAGGCCACCTGGGCCAGAGGACTGGTACCTCACTATCTCCTTGTGTTCAGAGACTCCTTCACCCTGTAGAAGAGTCTTGACTTCAGTCAGCTCATTGCATACTCTTGCCAGTGACTGTTTGGCCTTTTCCTGTGAAGACAGCAACTCCGCTTTAGCGGTGATGGGTTTTGGACCTTTTTCCATCAGCATACCTTCAGTGTTGGGTTTCACATCCTTTATTTTCAGAACTTCAAATTGGGTGGGGGTCTTTTTAACCCCAAGTGCACCCCATGATGCCTCTCTTTTACAGCCGGCAGACTCGAAGGCTTGGGCCTGTCTTTCTTGTCCCCTTAGCTTACTCCGTTGGGAGTGTTGCTGAACAAACTGTGAGGTCTTTCTCATCTTACAAACATGGACACTCTTTAGTCCCATTCTCGACTGTCTCTTCACAGCGGCTGCCTTCCTTGCAAGGAAACCACTATGGGTCCCATTGTACAACTGGCTTCTTACTGTGTTACTACATAGCACCTTGGTCTTCCCATCCCGTGCCTTGTGAAAAGTAGATTGTAACACTGCAACGGTATTGCAGTCACGCTTCCTGGTGCGCCTCACTTGCTTTATCTCTACCACCCTTTTTCCCATGGACTGCTTCTGTGACCCAAGGGTCTGTCTTAGGGTTGTAACCTCTTTCTCCAACTTCAGCTGAGGAAACTCCTGCTGGGCAGCATTAGAGTCCAACTTAGCATCCTGCTCAGTCTTCAGAGCCTCGAGTATCTCATCCAGGTCACGCTTTTGTTTCTCTGCCATCTTGCGGCCAGCACCCTCAGACTCCAGGTCCTTCCTCAGGTCATGAAGCTGTCCTTCTGCATTTCTTTTTTCACTCAGTGCAGCTGCCAGTTCATCTTCTTTGGCGTCGAGTCGCGATTTCACATCTCCTAGCTGGTTCAGCGCAAGTCTTAAGTCTGTTTCTTTCGCTCTATTTCTGAACTGCCACTGCCAGTACTCCTCCCGGACCTTGTCCAGCTCCAGCTGCAGTCGGGCCATCTCATTGGACGTGTGGTCCAGAAGCTTGCAGGTATCAGCCATCTCGGTTTCATAGCGCAATGACAGGCAAGCTACCTGTCGGACGGTCACCTTCTCCCGCTCGGCGAGCTGTATCTTGTGCTCAGCAACCTGCGTTTGCAGCTCTTCAATTTGATCCTGAAAATCCCCTCTCAGGGCCCTCACCTCTTCCTGGTGCTTGCTCTGGGCTTGCATCAGCTCCTCCTTCATCTTTTGGAGCCCTGCAGTTTTTGTCGCCAGTATCGCTGTTGCTTCTGTCTTCCAGGCTTCTTTCTCCTTGGCATACTGACTCATGGAGATGGAGTTGCCTATTTGCTTCTCCAGCTCTTGCTCCAGTCTTTGGACCTTCTCATGTTCCCTCTCACACAGAGTCACCTGGATTCTAAGCTCCGCCTCCAGCGATGCTCTTGTGGCGCTCAACGTGATCTTCAGCTGCTCCAGGGCGAGGCATTCTTTTTCCAGCATTTTCTCTGCATTCTGTAGAGCAGCCTGTACTTCATTTTTTTCTTGCGCCAATTGCGTCTTCACTTTCTGCGCTTGGTGAAGCTTCTCAGTCCCATCACTGACCTGACCAGTCAGGTTTAAAACCTCTTCATTCAGGTTTATATTCTCCATTTTCACCGTCTCTACGTCCCTTAGGACCGTTTCATTGGCTTTCTTCAAAGTACCCAGCTCTGCCCCTAGCGATGCTCTTGTGGCATACAGCGTGGCCCTCAGTTCCTCATGCTGTTCTGTGGGGACATACTGGGTACTCAGCCGTTCCTGTAGCACTCGCTGCTTCTCCTTGGCTGCTTGCAGACTTGCATGTAGCTCTTGCAGCTGGCTCTGCCATATGTGCGTTGCCTGTGTGTGCTGCTGCAGGGAGACACGTTGCATCCTCTCTGCATTCTGCAGTGCTTCCTGCAACTCTAGCTTTTCCTGGATCAATTGATTCTCCACTTTTCCTGCTTGGTGGAGCCTCTTATCACCTTTACTGATTTGATCAGTCAAGTCTGAATTTTTCTGCGTCAGACTTACATTCTCCTTCTTTACAGTCTCTAAATCCCTCAGGGCATTCTCATGGGTTTCCTTCAACATACCCAGCTCTGTGTTTAGACTGTGGCCCTCCTGGCGTGAGAGCTCCAGCTCTGTTTTGAGCGCGCTAGCTTCTTGGTGAGAAACTTCTAAGTCTTTGATGAAGTTTTGCACATCTCTCTGGGACATCTGATAGCACAGTCTCCAGTCAGGACTTGTTCTCTCTGATTCCATGTTAGCAATTGCGGTGTTGGCCTTATTCAAACTTGTCGTCAGCTCCTCCAACTCACTCCGCAAGAGATGCTCTGTTTTCTTTAATGCCGCATACTCTTGTATAGCTGGGAGTATACACCTCTGTACCTCGGCATTAGCTTCTCGCTCCCTATTCAATTGTTTCTGCAAGACATCATAATCACGCTGGGCAGTTTGGAGTGCAGAAATTAAGGCCTCTTTTTCCTGGATCAAGGATTCAGCTTCCCTTTGCTCCTCCTTTTCCTTTGCCACTGTTCCCGTGACAATTCTGCCGGTCACTCCGGTCTGCAGCACATCTCGGCGCCTTTCTGATGCATGTCCTGACAGCGCAGGTTCAAGTGGCTCGGTCACTTCCCCTGTGACTTGAGGAACAGTTTTCTTTTTCTTCTTTCTTTTTGCTTTATTAGCTCCAGAGATATCAGTGGTACTGGGCACACGCTCACTGGTATCAGCTTCCACATCTTGCTTGCACTCATAGGTCGTTGCTTGCTTTTGCAGCTGTTTGTCTTTGAAAATTTTGGGGCACACATCTTCCATGTGACCTACTTTATGACAGGCCCAGCATACTAAATTCATCTGTGGGTACGGCTCTCTTCTAGGGGCCACATATGCGTCATTATCATAATCATCATATGGCCTGAAGGGACACTGTTTTGTATGGTTATGTACATTGCAAAACTGACACTTGACGGCGGCCATTTTAAATCCCCGTTATTTTTTTTATTTTTTTTCACACCCAACAAGGCAGACTTTCCACAACACACGTAAGTTGTACTTGCTTTACAATATTTGAACCTTCTGGGTTCTTCTTAGGGCAACTTCTTTGCAAAAATCCCTTTTCACTTTCCTTTTACCAGACAGGGCAAACTTTACCTCACAGCACTTGCTAGCTGCAAATTCACTCGCTTCAGCAAAAGGCAGTAGCTTTACACAGCAATCCTTTCATACCCGACGGGGCAAAATTTACACTCAGCGCTTGCTGGCTGTAACTTCCATGCTTCAGCAAAAAATCATTATTTTTTTTTGCTTGAGTTCAGTGTCTCAACACATCTTCATCTACTGAACCCCAGAGGCGTAGCATCCCACTTCTGACACCACCTGTGGCAAGACGGCCTCGCGGCGGGGTCAGTAAGACGCTAGACACGGTGGGAAATGTTCAACTATAGTGGTTTATTAGCCACAACCAAAATAAGTACGGGTGCACTGTCCCTTTAAGAAACTACTTTCTTGAAAATTAAAGCCTAGTCCCGTTAGGGACACTAACTCACTTCTTGAGCCCTTACTAACAGGACAGCCAGCTAATCTGGTCATGCCCAAAACATGCTACACAAAGGATAACCGATATGTATAAGAATAAAGTCTTATCTGTTTTGTCGATCCAGTAGCAAACAGGAACACGGTTCCGGGGAGCAGGCTATGTCCAGCCTCGCAGCGATCTTGATCTTTATCCTGGGTTGGGGTCCCAGCTGGTCCCAGCAGCCTAGCTCCTCGCAGGACTGGGGACCAGAGCAACAGCAACGGCTTCCTAGCCGGGAGAGTTCTCTCCACCTTCCTGTGGAAAAACAAGCTCTTCGCAGCAATCTGTATCTGTATCTTTATCCTGGGTTGGGGTCCCAGCTGGTCCCAGCAGCCTAGCTTCTCACAGGACTGGGGGACCAGAGCAACAGCAACGGCTTCCCAGCCGGGAGAGTTCTCTCCACCTTCCTGTGGAAAAACAAGCTCTCTGTGTGTGTGTCACTTCCTGCTTTTAAACCTGCAGTCTCTCAGGCCTCCTGCTTAATTAGGCTGCAGGTGTGCTTCTTTCTGTCTGAGGAGATTAACACTCTGTGAACTGGCTGCAGCGTCTCTCCATTCACTATTCCAGCCTACTGAGTCAGTGACTCTGTCACATATCCCTCTCCCCAGCGAAACATTGTCCTGTGGAGCGGCCCGTGCACCATTCCCGTGCACCAGCGATCTTGATCTTTATCCTGGGTTGGGGTCCCAGCTGGTCCCAACATAAAATTAAAATAATTTTTTTTTATCCCTTGAAACATCATTAAATTGTGAATAGATTCTGTTCATATGTCTATTCATTTATTCCGAGGGTGAGACCACACCAAAGAAGAAGGAGAAGAAGAGCGCAGACGCAAAGCGGTGAACGAATCTACAAGAAAGAGAAGAGAAGACCTAAAGATACCTTGATGTGACAGCATTTGCACAAGGCCGTGTGAGTGTTAAGAATTATTATACACCTAAAAACTCCACCTTTATTGCTTCAGAGTCGAACACACCTGAACCAGACTGTATTCCATTTCACCCATCCACCTGTGCTCCCCCATCCCTTTCTCTTGTCTCCTCTACTTTTAAGGATTCTGGGTAGATCCTTTTTTGGGGTTGTTTGAGTCACAGGAGGAAAAGAAGCAGAGGGCCACCTTGCCTACTACCAAGGTTGTTATTATACCTTATCCCGTACTTACTATACAGACAGGTAGCGCCCGGGTATTTTGTTTTGTAGATACTTAACACAGGCCTAGATCAAAAGGTCATCACTAAACAAGAAATAAATGGTATCTGAAATAATATCCCAACATTTTCAACATTCTATAGCCTGCCATATGTCCATAAAGGCAAACATCTGCCCCTGGGATGACCTATAGTGTCAGGTATAGGGAAACTCAGTGAAAAAGCGACTCCATGTTGATGGGATGCTGAGACCATTCGTCGTCGCTCTCCCATCCTATTTACGTGACACCAAAGACATCTTGTCAATAATAGATGTGGTGATCGATTGAAGAAACAATTTTGATCAGCTTAGACGTTGAATCCCTGTATACAAGCATTATCCTTCATATTGTATACAGGCAGTGCAATACTTCCTCAGAACTCGAGGTCTCCACTATACAGCACACAATTATTTTGTCACACAGCTACTTAGGTTTGTGTTGACAAAAAAACGACTTCCTCTTCAATCAAAAACTCTACCACCAGGTACAGGGCACAGCGATGGGGACAACGTGTGCCCCATCGTTTGCTAACCTGTACCTGGGATGGTGGGAAGTGGAGGTAGTGTTCAATGAGGACAACATAATCTATACGGCCCATGTTTTACTCTGGACCAGGTATATAGATGATATAGTCATTCTGAGGAAAGGGACAAAATAACTTTTCCTAGAGTTTGTAAACAAATTGAACGATAACCCCAATAACCTCCATTTAACTTATGATATAGGAGGAGATAAGATTGTCTTCCTGGGCCTACTAATATCTAGAGGTTCAGAGAGGCATTTGGAGACTACCATACGCAGAAAAACTACAGCTACAAATAGATTGTTACATGCTAGTAGCCATCACCCCAAATCCCTAGTGATTGGTATCCCCATAGGCCAGTTTTTGCGAGTAAAGAGAAACTGCTCCACTGATCAAGAATTTGAGATCCAAGCGGGCCTAATGAAGAGTAGGTTCAAAGCCAGAGGGTACAGCTCCTATAACATCAAAAAAGCCTATGAGAGAGCAAAATATAATACCGAGGTTCTCTACTAGGCACTAAACATGTACCAACAGCAGACAAAGTAGTATGGCTAGTGGGTACCTATAACAACCAATGTCCTCTTAGAGGATCTGGATTTGCAGGAAGTTCTGTGCCCAAGACCCACAGTAGTGAGTAGGAGGGCAGCAAATCTGAAAGACATGCTGGTGCATAGTCACCTTGAACCACTAGCCAACAGCAACTGGTTAACTAAAAGGCAAAATGGCAACTACAAATGCCAGGAATGCTGAGCATGTAAATTAATGCAAGTAACAGATAGCTTTACCAACTGGAATGACTCTGTGAAGATAAGAATGACAAATTTCACCACCTGCAAAACTACTGGAGTTATCTACCAGGCAGTATGCATTTGCCCCATGAAGTACATTGGCAAGACCCACCACCAGTTGAGACTGAGGGTCTTGGAGCATATTGGTGACATTCGCAATCACAGAGACAAACCACTGGCTAAACATATAAATGGGATTCATGGAGGTGACTACTCTAAAGTTATCTTTAAAGGGATAGATCATATCCCTGAGACCATCAGACAAGAAAATTGGTACAGGGAACTATTACAACGTGAGTCCATATGGATTTACACACTAGGTACCCTGTCCCCATAGGGGTTGAACAAAAGATTTGTTTCTACACCATATATTTAGTCCACTTCATCTCCTTATTTGGAGACCTATATGGTAGACAGTATCTTATTGGGCATCACAATTCCTATACAAGCCCTATACCTACTGTAAGTGGACATTAAAATGATATAGCAATTTATCCTATCATCTGAGAGGAATTTTCTATGTACTGATCAATATAGAAAAGGGGTAAATAGGGTGAGAGTATAAATACATTAATACATACTCTTCAATCATCTTTAGCATTGATCTTACCTTCTAGAAATCTTTGGGGTCTTCCCAATCGTTAAGATTCTTGTCCTAATGTATACAACAATTCTCTAGTACATCATACTAGTAGCTCTATGTACTAACTGCCCCCTGTTATTTACAAAGACTTTACATACCTCTAAGATGACTCCGGACCTGCGCACATCAGTGTCACCATTACGTTATGTCCTCATGTGTACCATAGAGGGGAGGGCGATAACAGTCCTTCGATACTAGTGTAATATTATACTAATTTGGAAATCTACTATCTCAGTCCTGAGCTATAGAACTAATATCCCGGCACTTCTGTTAGAGAGCGGTTACAACTATGCTCACTTTTTGATATCCGGGTTGTAAACCAGAACAGCAAGCTGAAGCCTACTACCTTAATATTATACTATGCTGTAGCTAACCCAGACTGCAATAGCCTCAATTGAGTACTATCACTAACAAGTGGTGTCCTCCTTTTAATGTTTTTCACTTTGGTATCGACTATAGCCCAATTGGCAACTATACAGTATATAATTGAAAGGTACTGATTACATATGTGTTAGCGTTACTATATAACTACCGTAGACATACAATACCCTATAACTGGTCCACCAAATTAGCTTGCAAGCAATGGTTTAATTGTCTCGTTCTCTATTGAGGTTATATAGATTGCTACACTTACCTATCAATGTCTATAACTACTTTACCCTGCTAACTCTCAAGGGAGCCAGTTTTGAACTACCCTTCTATATAAGCTTAAGGGAAGTCTAATATAGTATGTGCTGAACACTCTGCCCACTATTGACTACAGAGGCTCTCCGTGCGCCCCCATTCTCCTCCAGTCATAAGGTTGCAGCAGTTAATACTGTTTAACAATTGATGCTGCATGACTAATATGTTTGTAAACCTGTGACTGAATTATTATTTGGACATCGGAACGCTGACCCCAATTAATCAACTAGTGAGAAATGAAAGTATACGTTTCCTTATGTGCTCTTATCTTTGCATATTTTTAAAATACTTTAGCTGTTAATCCTCTCCTCCCAAAGGAGGGTTTCAGTTTGCCTGATTCAGCTCCTGATACATATGGAGCAGAGAACATTTATGTGACTTAGTTCCTGTTCATCAGGGACTGACCTTGTTCTATATATTATACCACTATAGCCAGGCGTGTGAGGATTGGACCTCGGTCCTGCCCCGTGACGCATTGGGTGGCGCCCCTCGTGCGTGTGCTGTGTGCGAGCACCGCAGTACTCCTGCCGGGAACTTTTGCAACTAATATTGACAGATTTATTATAAATCATTCTTCCTGGCAATGCACAGGTTATTAAGAATCTATATTAGTGTTAGGGACCCTTGAAACGTGGTCTGCCGTGCAGTTGGCTCAAGGGCTTACAACAATTTGGCCAAAATGTTAAACTAAAAGACCATTTTATTTATTAGTTATTTATACATGTATATTTAGGCACTGTACCGTATAGAAGTTTTTCTGGATGTGCACTGAGCTTTGTCTGTGTTTTATGTTATGTCTCATGTTTTAAATATATATATTGCCATGCTCAGTAGCACTCCTCTGTGAAACTTATATGCTTATATATATGTTGTGGGCATTTTGGGGGTTCAATATGAGTTTGTAGGTGTTCTGTATGTTTTACAGTACATAGTATTTAACAGTAGTCAGAGTATACAGTAGTTCCAGTATAGACTAGTTGGACAGTACTAACTGCCTACTAACTGCTCAATTTTTTCTTTCCAGAAAAAGCAGCACCAGCCATCTACAGTATACTACACGTCACACAATGCCATAATACAGTATGCACATAACTGCACTCATTTTTTGTTTTCTTGTCATTTCAGGAAAAAAGGGTGGCCTGGGGGGAGGTGGGGTTTTGTGTCCAGTCTAATCTGTTTGTACAGTAAAATGTACAGTATATAAACAGCAGTAATGATGTACACAAAACCTCTCCACTCTCAATGAACTACTGTACTGTACACAGAATGAGGAATAAGATAAAGACGGAAAAAACAATATTACATTACAGTATATTATTAAATAATATTCTTATAAATGTGCATTATTCATGTTTCCCCATGCTTTAGAAATGTTTTCTAAATGTTTATCCAATTTCAATCTGACAAAAGAACTTAATAAAGACTACATTATGTATTATTCATGATTATTTTTATATGTGTATTTTTGGTTCCTGATAAAATAAAATAAATATTGATTCACATTCCTGCTAGTCATAATCATTTACAACAACCACAACCCCCTCCCCCCCACCCCTACAGTACACCAATTAATCAGTTAATGGTTTTTTAAACTCTCAATTCTCACAATGCTGTGCAAATCAGATTTACATTTCAAAATCGAGAAGGGATTTTCCAAAGCGTTACCGTTAACTAAGCCTCAAAGGGTTGGGGGTGGGGGGGGTGGGGTGATTCATGTGCAGTAATCAGCTAGCTCCCATCTCAAAGAGGATTACACAATGGCAATAATCTGAAAATTAACGACTCTGTGGGGAGGGGGTTGGGTGACTCATGCGCAGTAAGCAGCAAGCTCCCATCTCTAAAATGATTAGAGTACACGCAGGTGCAGTGAGGTGCTTGACGCTCGGCTAGGGATGGATTAAAAACACAATGACTAACTAACTTCAGAAAATGGATGACTCTGTGGAGGTGTCTGTCGATAAGAGTTTGTGTGTGCGTGGGGGAGGGATGAAGGATTAGTTGTGCAGCAGTTCAAAGAAATAACATACTGTACTGTAGAGTACATTTCAAAAGGCAGTTCATCATAATACTGTAATTTGATCCCTACACCCCCCAAATATAGTACATAAAAAGCACACAAATCAACCATGTGCAGGCAAACGCACAGATTTAATATCGTAATATCAAGATTGTTTTTGCAGGCTTGTGGATAAAATAACAGTTAAAAAATCAAAATTAAAAAAATTTTGGGGGCCACTCAAGCAAGCAGTGGTGGGTGAAGATATAGGCTCATCTCAAAGACAATTACACGCAGGCGCAGTGAGGCTTTGTAGGTCGGCTATGGACGGATTAAGAACACAAAGATGAGATTCAGAAAATTAACGACTCTGTGGAGAGGGGGGGGGTTGGGTGACTCATGCGCAGTAAGCAGCTAGCTCCCATCTCAAAGAGAATTACACGCAGGCGCAGTGAGGATTTGTAGGTCGGCTATGGACGGATTAAGAACACAATGGCAAGATTCAGAAAATGAACGAGTCTGTGGGGAGGGGGGGGGTTGGGTGACTCATGCGCAGTAAGCAGCTAGCTCCCATCTCAAAGAGAATTACACGCAGGCGCAGTGAGGCTTTGTAGGTCGGCTATGGACGGATTAAGAACACAATGGCAAGATTCAGAAAATGAACGACTCCGTGGAATTTCAAATCCTTGAGCTAGCGTTCGTGGGGGAGGGGGCTGCAGGGTACAGCTGCATGGAGTTCAAAGCTAAAGACATACTTTGATTTCCAAAGGCAGTTCATCATAATAATACACCCCCAAATACAGTACGTAAAAAGCACACAAATCAACCATGTGCAGGGTCGCAGTCAAAAGCTACAGCACAGATTGAATATTGTAATACAGTAAGATGGGTTTTTCAGTCTCTTGTGGAGACAATACAAATAAAAAAAATGACAATAAAAACTGTACTGTAGGTTATGGAGAGGCTTGCTTTAGTATATTGTAATTTTTGGTGTCCTTTTTTGTATGTTTTGAACTTGTTCTCTGTTACGATAGCTATAGTTAATTGTGTAATTGTTATGGATGGTATTTTAATTGTTTAGGGATGTAATTCATGTGTGTTAATTCATTGATGGTGACTTTATTTGCTTACATAATATACTTCTTGTGATGTCAGGCTATTTGAGTTGGATTATTGTATTGTTAACATTGATTAACATTGATTTGCAGCGTGTAAATGCAATGTTTTAAGTGGCATTTGAGGCTTCAGATTGAATGATTACATGAGATTTGTGTAGGAAATTGCTTTTTAATTCATTGAGGATGTTATGCATAAGTGGTGTTGCCATTGAAGGATGGCTTCACCCCTTAATTACCTTTGAGGTTAGTACCCGATAAGGTGATTAAGGGGTTCATTGGTATGTTAATGTCATTGAGATGTATTGGCTATTTATTATTTTGGCAACAGACCCCAAGGATGATGCTGGCGACGGAGCCTTCTTATTGATGAGGTTAGTAGAATTTTCTTTATTTTACTACGGTATTTACTGTGTTTAATAATGGCCAAATAATGTATTATCCATATGTGGATAATAGTTATTTGGCACAATATTGTACTGTATGTGTTGGGGGGAGGGGGTATTGGCCCCAAGGGTATGTGGTAGGCCTCCCTTGTGGGTAGTGGGTGAGGGAGGGTGGTTAGGCCTCAGGGGTGGGGGGGTTAGTGGGGGAGGGTATGTGGGTGAGGGTGGGTTAACCCCTTAATGACTGTAGCGGTTAATAACCGCTATGGTGATTAAGGGGTTAGGGGACATTACATTGGATGTTTTAATTCTTGTGTCTGTTTTGCAGAAGCGGATGGGGCATGGGCAGGATGAAGATGAGGGTGGCCTTCATCGTGGCAGCCGCACATGGGTGAGTGCTATATGTATTTAATGTCTTTATTGTTCTGTATGTATTTTAAATGGACAACTGCACTCTTATCCATTTGTGGATAATAGTAATTTTGCCCATTACTGTATTGTATGTTGTGTATTGCTGCTATGTTTATTGGGGGCATTTGTCCCCAATAAACATGCTATTATGCGTAAACCCCTTCATTGCCTTAGCGGCTATCCGCTATGGTAATGAAGCAGCATTAATGTATTTTAATAATATTGTGCGGGAGCAGGGGGCCCCCTGAGCTGAACCGCATTTATTTGTGGCTCAGAGATCCCCTGCTTCCCGAGTTACAGGCCCCGGTTTGGGGCATCGGTTACAGTGTGGACGCCATGTTTGTTGCGGGCACTTAGCGTATGGGACGCTATAAACATGGCGCCGACACTGCCCATCCGATCACACATACCGGGGCCTGTTACTCGGGAAGCAGGGGGTCCTTGGTCCACAAAGTGATGCAGTTCAGCTCGGGGGACCCTCTGCTCACTGTACAGTATTATTAAATAAATATTAATTCTGCTTCGCTACCATAGCAGATACCCTGTAAGGTAAGGAACAAGTCTTTATTGATATGTGTGTTTTACTCATAGTGTAGATGTGCAGTGGGTCTCCAGAGCTGAAGCGCTTTTGTTTTAGGTCCGGGGACCCCCTGCTTCCCGAGATACAGACCCCTTTATGGGGTGCCGGTATCCCTCTGCTTTGTTTACATTCCGCGGTCACGTGATCGGGACCTTTAAATGCAGAGGGATACCGGCACCTCATAAAGTGGTCTGTATCTCGGGAAGCAGGGGTTCCCCCGACCTGAAACCAGTGCGGTTCTGCTCTGGAGACCCCCTGCACATGTACACTATGAATGAAAGTTGTTTTAAAAATAATTTTTATTGTGCTGATGTTTGCGCCGAGAGAGCAGCGGATCTCTCTCTGCTGCAAACACAACTCAGCAGGGGACGGCTTCTCAGCAATTTCTCGCCAGGCAGCCGTCCCGCCACCGGTTACACGCCATTTCATCAAATGGTGGTGGCGCATTCATTCCCCAGGGATTCGCCACTTACAGCATACAGCCAGTTTAACACGCCAAAAACATGGCTAATTGCTAAACTGGCTAATGCTTTTTTCCGCCGCTTACTGCATGATACCCTTAGACTCAGATCGGCCGCCACTCTAATTTGAGTTTTATTCAATATTTTGGTAAAACTCCCCCCCAAAATAAAAAATGTAAAATCGGAGTTTTGTTAAAACCACAATGTAAACACAAAAATAGTTTTTGGAAAGAAAATCACGTCTAAAACACTTTGCAGACCAAAACACAAGTGAAAGGTCCCAGTCCTTACTTTCAACCTCCTGTCCACACTGTAGTCTCTTGCTCTGTGCTTTCGCCTACTAGAGATGTTTAAAAAAGTTTTAAAAAGTTTCTGAACAGAAAGAAATTTGCAGTTTTCTTGGAACTCTTTTGCCAAAAAAAAAAACCCCATAGGGGTTGCCTCCAAATAAATTGCTGGTCACATTGGTCATGTGATATTGGCTTTCTTGCAGTTATTGCCGTTTTAGAAGAAAAAAACAAAAATGGAGTAAATTTGGCAAATTTGTGAGTTGGCAAAAATGTAAAAATTTCATAATTGTCAACAAATTTTTGAGAACTTGTCAAAACTAAACTGAATGGGACTGCCAGGGACCCCTGCTGTGTTAATCCGATGGGCCATTAGTCTCTGCAGAAATGTCACTTAAATGTTTGCAGCATGTACCTAGCATGTACCTGGATCTTGTTGGTGATAGCCCCAGATTTTCCAAGGCAAGTTTAAGGCAAGTTTTAGAATACTCGTCGGCGCACCTGTATCATTACCATATGCAAATTCGCAACTGTAGGATACAGTGAGTGTTCACACAACTCATTTTATATACTATCCTGAGATATACGATACACAATCTGTTATCTCTTTGTTTTTAAATAAAATAGCAAGTTATATTAAAAAATTCATATAGAATTGTTTACCTCAATTAGGTCGATCTTTTTAAATAGGAAGTAAAAGTTATATTTTAAAAATGTATCATTAAGTTAGTGATTTTGATTGCAACACAAAAGGGTCTTTCTCCTCTTGTTGGTATCTACAGTATGTTTGTTTGCCTTATCCTTGTTGCACTTATCACAATTTCTGTTTTACAACTGTAGTGAGAGCTTTTTTCACCCTTTAGGGTTGATTTTTGTGAACAGTTAATGACAACTAAAATTGAACTTGAGTACATAGGTGACTCACAATACCATAACTATTACGTGTCAATAGCATCCCATCAATTCTACTCAACTAAATATTATGTACAAATGAAGAAAAAAAATTATACTCATATAAAAAGAAAATAAACAATGTTTTTACTCCTCATGCCATGGAAATAAGACCATCTCTAATTGAATTACACATAATACAGGAGTAATACTGTATATTCAATAAATAAGGCATAATATAAAAGTATCCAATTATCTATTTACTGTATTGTATTTCAAGAAGTTTTGATTGTAACAATTTTATCCTACAACATCTGTGTACCGTACGCAGAAAAATTGGTATCCAATTGTGTATGTTGGACCTCCACCGTGTTACTTACACTTTCTATGTATTTAGCAAATCATTTCCAACTGTTTTTTCCACCGAATATCCACTCTTTCGCACCAGTAGAGTTGCATATTGTTATAGCAGCAACATACACAATGGAAAACTTCTCAGGAGTTAGAGCATTACTCTTACATGTTCTCTGAGAAAAGACAGCAAACACATGATCAATGCTTCATGAAGTCTTAAATCGGACTCCTTTTCCCTACACATGCTTGTCGTTTACGTACTGTATATGAATGAATTTCCTCAGGGCACCACTCAAATGTGAAATCGATTGTTTGATGATTACATCTCACTCTTCCTGTGGTCTTGATCAAGATCATGTAATTATTCTTGTTGGGAACCTGAAGTTGTCTTACTAGGGTGATGTTGGCATTGCCTAAATAGCTGGATGTAGCACATAACCTTCCTCTTTGGCTCCAATGAAGCATTGTCAACGTGAAATGACCGTTTATTTATTAATTTTATTTAGAAAATGTTTTACCAGGAAGTAATACATTGAGAGTTACCTCTCGTTTTCAAGCATGTCCTGGACATAGTTAATATGACAAAAAATACATGGTTACAAATACAGTTACATAAATGAGCATTGCATGCACAGTTAGAGAAGATGTATATTACAGGCTTATGTAACAGTTACAGACCAGATTAAAATGTCAGACAGCCTTAGTTTTGAAAGAACTTAAACTGGTGGTGGATGTGAGAGTCTCCGGTAGGTTGTTCCAGTTTTGGGGTGCACGGTAAGAGAAGGAGGAGCGGTCGGATACTTTATTGAACCTTGGGACCATGAACAGTCTTTTGGAGTCTGATCTCAGATGATAAGTGCTGCATGTGGTAGGGGTGAGGAGCTCGTTCAGATAGATGGGTAGCTTGCCTAGAAAGTATTTGAAGGCAAGACAGGAAAGGTGAACTTTGCGCATAGACTCGAGTGATGGCTCCATTTATTTCCCCTACAAAATGTAACAAACTTTTAATTCTATAAACTTTTCTTTTTGCACTTTGAGGTTCATGTATATTTTTTGGGATCCATTTTTAATACTTATTTGTATTAAGAATGTTTATGGAATCTGGATTTTTTAAATATGATCAAATAAAAGGGACTGATTTTGAGGCACTGTCCACCCATCCTCTTTTTACTGTATATCTCTGGTGTCTATGGTAGTAGTGCTTGGAGCTGGGTTGTGTTATCTGTTGGGATTACTGACCTTGTAGTAAAATAACTACTAATGGTCTTTTCTTCAAGAAGTTGAAACAAGGAAATGAACAATTAGTGCATATGTGTAAAGATTATATATATATATATATAACAATCAAACTGTAGTACATTTGAATTTATTTACAATTAAGTAAGAGAGAACTTATGAGTTCCATTTCCCCCATAAAATAGAAGTTTATTGATTATTTCTTAATCAAATTGCAGATGGGGTGTGCATGGCCTGTTTGTTGTTGTTGCATGAGTCAAAGTAACACAAGCTATAACATTACACGCGGAAAGCTTATCGTGGATCACATATCATAAATAACAACTGGAATTTTGCAATTAACCAGTAAAATTGCTTCAGTCTATTAATCTAGAAACAATCATTAACATCTATCTTTACAGTGTACATTTAATAATATACACGGTCATATAAGCATAGGGATCTAACATGCACATCACATCACAGACACACATATTACACAGCTAAAATAAATAAAAGTAATCAGATTTTTGTGTGCATCTAACTGTACTTTGGAGGAGCCTTTAAAATCTGTCCTGGATTTTAAAGTCTATTGTATTCTACATTCTGCATTAGTACAATGCTAGCCCACCCTTACTAAGCAGTGCTATACCATTAGCACCTGCAGATCCTGGAACACACCTTACAGACCATTGAAGTTAATGTTGGTTTAGGTCTGCTTAATGACAGCACAAACTCCTGGTCTTTTCCCACATGGCTGCACGAACGGTACGCCCGGCTACATCTGTATATTACTGGTGAGTATTTACCAACCATTTATGGAAGTTGGAAATGTTTCCAAAAATTTGTCGGCAAAAAGGAGTAAAACTTTGATGGACTACTCTCATTGTGCTTCCTAACAATTGCATTTTTTACATACTGTATTGTTCAGGTTTTTCAGTGAATCTAACAAGAGCTATGAATCATAATTGCTAATGCATCACGAACAAAAATCCTGTGCATTGTTGTGTATGCAAGAACAATAATAAAATAGATAATCCATTTGAAAGAAAGTCCATGTGCAACGTTTTGTGATCGACAGTAGGTGCATGTTTATACAGAGAAAGTATATACAAAGGAGAGCTAATTTCACTTTATTGCTGCTATATAATCTAACCACATAAACACAAACGTGAAATGTTTATTTTATATCCTTCATTGAAGATGCAAAACAGCATGTTATTTCCTTGCTAATGGATCCAGGTAGAAAAATATCAAACCTCAAAAGTACCCTTTAATGTATTACAATGTGCACACAGGAAGGGCTGCTTCAGCATGTGGCATATCATTCAATACGGAATACTGTTTCGAGGGCATTGCAAACATATCAATGCATAACAAATGTCAACAGAGAATTAAATAACCCAGGAATTGAATACCTTGCTGTTCTACTTCTGTCTTAAAATCAATATTTATCTAGATGTAGAACACCTGCTGGAAATTAAGGTAAACAAAGAGAACATATATTTTACAGTAATCAAATGTATTTGAGAACAAATAGAACATTTCCCTGAAAACTGTACATAATTGATATTAGAGGTTCAATTATTCCCATTTTCCACCTGTTGTACTTTTTAGCTTTTCAAAACTAGCATCAAATTACACGGCAATTAAATTAAGGCGACCGCGGTATGGAAAGTGTTAATAGCGTTTCTCCCCCACATCCTTGCATCGGTAACTTTAAAACTCAATTGACATGAAAAGATATTTCCGTTCACTTCATTGTGTTTTCATTTTATTCATTCCCTTATAGTTTTATGCCACTGAACTGCATGGAATATGATTTGGAGCAAATACTACTTGAGGGCTTTATCATCTTGTTCAATTGTTTATTTTGACCTTGACATTTATTCAATTAGAAGTAATTTTATCAATCATGCATACTGTATCTCTCACAAAGCTTCTTACCATCGATATAAATGCATGCTGCGGAATCTGTTGGTGCATTACAAATAAACAATAATAATAACATATACAATATTGTATGTTCTTGTTCCCCTGATTACAAACTTTTGAGAGGTAAGGAAAACGTTCACAGAGATAGTGTTAGGACTATAAAAAGAGGGCACACCCCTTGATGTGGTTTGCAAGCATTCAATGGTTTGGCCAAAGAATTTAACTAAGTGATCCTCACTTATGAGAAGAGATATAGATAAGTATTTAACTATATCATTTGTCATCTTGGATATCGCATTGGGATTGTCTGTCTTTTGTTGTGTACTGTATATCCATATATGTACACTATTCATTTCAATGCTTTAGTGAATACGTTTCAGAGTTTCATAATGTGGCTTGGTAGGAGAAGCTGCAGAGGTCTTGCGCAGTCCCCCGGCATTTCATTTAAATGCCCCGGGGCAGAGCGCGGGACCTCTGTAGCCACCGCGCCCCTCCCTGGAAAATCTCCCGGGTGCGCACCCCACTTTGAGCACCCCAGGACTAGAGGGCTTGTACTATAGGAGATCACAGTTTGACCCCTGCAGTATTAAGATATTTGCTTACTCCTGTTAGCATCATATAAAGATATATAAGATACAGATCAAATCAATAATATATATATATGCTTGCTTCATTCATTGTAACATCGCCGGAAGAAGAGATCAGTGTATCTCGAAAGCTCGCACAAATAAAAGCATTTCGTTAGCCACAGAACGGTATCATCTATTTATTTTTTATTATTGAAGCTCAGCTAACACGGTACTGATATATATTATATATATATAATGGAAATATTACTGTATGCTCATTTGCATGTCTTAGACAGGTCTGCCACCCCACCTTTCACCATTATCACCCAGCACGTCCACTGCAGCAAGGGATTCTGGGAAATGACATGCAAAGGAGCACACAGTACCACTTTTTGCTTCAAAACCATTTTTAACATGATTCCCTATAGGCTTAAGCTTGCTGCATGGTCACAGCTTTGAGCATAGCCAGGGTTGGTGGGGGGGTTGGTTATACTGGCTATGAAAAAATGAAGCAATGAGGATGGGTTTTACCATACTTAGTTAAGTTATGGTGGGTAAAAAAAGTGACAAAAACCCTCCACAGCAAAGCATATAGCAATTGGAAATATTACTGTATGCTCATTTGCATGTCTTAGACAGGTCTGCAACCCTGCCTTTCACCATTATTACCCCGCACACAGCACTTCCACTGCAGCAAGGGATTCTGGGAAATGACATGCAAATAAGGACACAGTGCCACTTTTTGCTTCAAAACTATATATATATATATATATATATATATATTATATATATATATATTATATATATATATTATATAATATATATATTGTGACATAATCCAAAGATGTTAGGCAGCTTTCTGCCCCATTTTAGGTCAGAAAGTGCAGTAATAGTTAAAAATGATCCGTTCCACAGCTTCCCATTAACTCAGGCAGCTGGATGGAAAATCCAGACCACAGATTACAATGGCTCTAGTTCTCCCTCACCTGCTCTTCTAATCACATGCACAGGTATTTAGAGCAGAGAGGTTTTGCATTTCACTCTCTCTCCTTAGAGCCTGGAGGCTGGGGGTATCGCTGCTCCCCTGTTTCCAGTTTCGGGGTGGACGGCCCCTCCAAGTATCACAGTACCAGAGGATTTGCCTGGACACTTGGGACCGTGTTCCCACCACGAACAGATAAGACAAAACAAATGTTTATTGCTGTTGCTAAAAGACTGTGCTGTACTGTATCTAGTGACCCTAAATGAGAGGGCATTGTTTTAAGCTGGGGAACCAGGTTAGTTGGCCCAGTTAGTTCGCAGATAGAGGCTGATTCTGATGTGTAGTTAGTTCCCTGAAAGGGATAGGATTTCTTTATATGATTTGGTTTTTATTTCTTAAAAGTGACACTGTGTGAAGTGCTATGACACTGATATCAGTGAACCACTGAATGAAAATGTCTGAGTGCCTCTTGCCTACAAATGTTAAAGCTGCAGTCCCTTACTTGGATGAAAATAAAGCAGGCAGAAGCCTGAGTTAAGCAATATAATACTTTGCATGATCCTGTTTGTTGTATAACTAACCCTAGAAGACTGTGTCGGGAAGAACCCAGACAGACGTCAGCACTACAAAAGAGGGGCGTTTGTCACAATATATATATATATATATATATATATATATATATATATATATATATATATATATATATATATATATATATATATATATAACAAAAAGCAGCAGCCAGCACTCCAAGCAACAAATGTAAAGTCAAGGTGCATGCTCCATAGAAATCAATATAGAAGCCCTGTTTTCCCATAAGAGAAAGCACAAAAGCAGCAACACTCAGATCTAGCAAAAAGACATGTATTAGCAGTGACAAAACAGCACACTATAAACCCAACGTTTCGGTCCTGCCAGGACCGAAACGTTGGGTTTATAGTGTGCTGTTTTGTCACTGCTAATACATGTCTTTTTGGTAGATCTGAGTGTTGCTGCTTTTGTGCCTTCTCTTATGGGAAGACAGGGTTTCTATATATATATATATATATATATATTAAAGTTATATCTTGCCAGAGGCAGTATTAACAATATTTAGAGGCTGGTACTGTATGGACAGATTTGGTCTTTTGAACAGAAACATATGACTTTTCAATTTGATGGCAAAACAATCACGAAATGTCATAATACAGTTTTATTTGTCTATATACTTCCCAGGATTAACCCAATCACTAATTACATTCCAACCTATGAGACCTCGTGATAGCACATTTTGTCTTATGTTTGTATAAATGTTTAACAGTGCATGGTGTGGAAAATTGGACTATTGCAGTTTGGTAATGATTGCAAAATGGGAGTATTAATTAGCTTCAAATTCAGTGATTATTTTCAAATTGAAAAAAAAAAGGAAGCCTTTTCTTTTTTTGCCAACAAGTTAATTAACCAGGTTTGCCCGGAGGAGGCAGGAAGAACACATGGGCTCTTCCTCTTGTAGACCTGGGGCTAATTCTATATTGTCCGATATTGACCAAACTTCATGATTTTAATAAAGATTTGGGGCTGAAAATAGCCAGAATGGCCACTTTAAATAAGATACAATTACCCCCTAGTCTAGTGATGAATAATGTGTGCTGATAATGAAGATCACTGTGCTGTAGGGGTTTGTTACCTGTTTGCCAGGACCATGAGTGTAAGAGGAAAGGGCAATTAGTATGAAAGAAGGGGGAAGGGTGTGAGACACAAATATCATTAATCAGAGTTAGAATAGATTAAATTTTATACATAACAGCTATGTGTGATTTGTGCACAGCCCTTAACTGTAAAGTTAACTGTAAGGGCCAGTGACAAAATGTTTGTTGTTTTAGTGCTAGTTTACAACACCGATTTCTTGCATTTGTGGGTTCTTGTTTTGAAGATTTGAAGACACAGTGGACAGTGATGCAATTGGCATGTGTGATAAAACAATGCATTAATATGGCATTGTTTTTATATTTTCTAGATGACTTCTCTTAGTAGGGGAAACAGAATCAGCTGCTTGACAGATTTATTGGCTGTTTTCCTGGCATCGATGAAGTGATTTGATATGCCGCTGACAACTGGAAACAGAGAGGCTAAGAAAAGTTTTGTCATTTCTGTGCATGGAAAATGGTTCAGTCGAGTGAGATTTCAGGTTTATTCTGAGAAAAGGTGGAAAAGCAAATGGCTGGAAGAATAAAGAGGACGTTGCTTCCGTTGTTGGACATCTTCATTTCACTCTGTTCCCATTGTTTTTTATATGATGAGTGTTCCAAAGCATAATAATATTTTCTCACATAGACAAAGAAATTAAAGTATGCATGTATGTATGTATGTATGTATGTATGTATGTATGTATGTATGCATGTATGTATGTATGTATGTATGCATGCATGTATGTATGTATGCATGCATGTATGTATGTATGCATGTATGTATGTATGTATGTATGTATGTATGTGGAAATTATTTTAAGCAAATGTTTAAAAAAAAAATCAGGAACAGAATAGTAATTATTTACAGACGCAACATGGGATTAGAACAGGGCTGCCACTGATTGAGCCACCTGCGCTGATGCAGGGATATCCTTAAAACCAGACGTGTTGGGGGTTCTTGAGGACTGGAATTCAGCACCACTGGATTAGAGTATTGGTGCTTGGACTGGCAATGTCATAGCCGACAAGCTTAAAAATGTATGTAATTTGACAGTACTATGTAATGTCACAAATATTCTTTCAATATCTAATTGCAAAACTTAGTTGTGAGCCTCACATACCATAAGCAAGACCAGAGAAGTTGTCATCTTGGAGTTCCCCCAGTTCAGACAAGATAAGGTCGAATTTTTTATTTTCTATGGTGTTTCAGCTGGTAAATACAGTGCAGCCAACATTATTTCAACCACTGCAGCGGAGCATACCCAATGCACAAGTGGGCAAAGCAGCCCTTGTTTTGAAACATCGCACACAAGAAGGGGACGAGACTACAGTGCTATTTCAAACGCCAGAACAGAGCAGGCAAACTGCAGAGTGAATGCAGCCTGAAACCTGTTCCACAGTAATAGTGAGCAGAATGATATAAGAATACTAGCAAGTTATTGTAATCAGTGATCTAGTTAATAAACAGTTACTGTAAGTAAGCACTCTGCCTGTCATCAGGCGGCTTGGCAAGCTGCTCTGTCAGATAGACCTTGCTAACCTCGTGCTGTACACACCACAAAGTATTAACGCATGAGTGTGACATTAACCTACGCTGATCGGTCTGCATATTATTGTGCACCAACTTATTGTAAATAACCATTGAAGATACTGCATGAGAGACTTGACGGGTATCTTTGGAGAAGACAATTTATTTCAGGGGGTTGAGATTGGCAAGTGCAATTCACAAAATATGCTGTTGGAGCTGTTCCTTATGGAAAATAAGCAGATAACTCATATGTTTAGGAAATTGCTTATGACAGCTTTCTAGCCCACTTCAAGTCTACGTTGATTTGTGTTTTCATATACGTTTCACACTCTGAGAAATGTCTAGTTGTCAGACTTTCAGGGAATTTCATCATCCCTGACCATTTAAGAGGGTAATTTGGGCCTTTTCAAATTATCTCAAAAAGTTTCTATCAAATGCATGGACGGCAAACAGGTGGCTGAGCAGTGAACTGAAACCATGTATAATGAATTACAGCTTAAGGACAGCAAGGGCTACATCCACAAAGCTCCAGGAAATCATAGCTTATAATGTGATGTTAGCTGCTGTAAAACAGTAATGGGTGTTATTTTCCCTCAAGCTAATTTTATGCAAAAACTATGGCCATTGTATATCTCATTAGCATAGGCTTAATGTCACATTATTGTAGGACAGTGCTGCATTCGCTTCAAGTAACGGGACATTAAGGGAGGAGGAGCAGTTGTAAAGTATCCACTAATTTGGAGAAATACCTGTGAACATACCAGAGATACCTAGAAAAGATGCTACTATAAATCATTTGACATGCTTTGCATATTGAAATGTGCATATTTTCCAGGTATCTCTACCTGCGAACTGTTTATCTGACTGTTGTGGTAAGGGGCCCAGCCCCTGAACCTATAGATAGAGTGTATGGTGTTGTATAGTCCAGCAGGGTGCAAACTCCCTACGCTGTGCCCCCTCCCTATCTTCTCTCCTCCTTGGTCGCGCCCCCCACTCACCTCTAATGTTGCGTCAAATGACGCTGCGGGGTCATGTGACATCACGTGACCCGCGGCATCATTTAACGTCACATCTCTATGGCAACGGGCATAATTTGATGATGCGTTGTCATAGAAATGTGTGATTGGAGCCAGGTAAATTACAGCGCGGGGCCTCTGGAAACGCCGCAAACTGGATTTTTTAGACCAAATACGACCCCCCCCCCAAAAAAAAAAATTCACTTGAGGTTTGGGGACTAAAAAATAAAACTGGATCAGAATCCTCCATTGGGTACGTACAATCGGGTGGATTTTTAAAAATCTGCGCTCTCTCCCCCCTCGGATTTAAGTGCGGATTTTTAACAATCTGACCGCGGATAGCGGTTGGATGTATGTCCCATATGCAGTGGGACATACACAACGCACCAAACAGTTATAAATACAAAAAACACACAATTTAAATGGAATCTTCTATTGAACATGATGCAAAGTGTGTCATTTGTATGAAGCCTTCATGCATACGATACTGTACATATAACACACATATGATGAAGGTATGTACTAAAATGTGATGCACTTCAAATATGATATTTGTACATAGGCCCCTTAATGTGAAGACAGCCAACTATAAATATAAAGAAATCTTTCTTTGCACAGTATGTTAATGTAAGATAGCATTAGAGATTTAGTCTTGTCTGATTTACAAAGCAAGTTAAATTCATGTAAATATTGAAGTTTATTAGTTGTTAGCTTCTCCAATAATTCAAGTGAGGGCAAAATGTTTAATTACTACATCTCAAACATGCCTAATAAATGGCATTATTACAATGTTGTACAAATGTTTCTTAAGACTATAAACAGCACGGTTTATGTCTTGTAAACACTGAATTTATTACCCATCTGTGTTTTTTATATAAATAATACATTACCTGAAGTCTAGACTTCCCCTTATATTCTTAAGCTGGTGTTATTTACAGCCAAAATATAATTGGCTTTATTTATATTTTTATCATGCATATGCAGCCTGCTTTTAACTGACACTGTTCTGAATTTGAAGCCTAACATTTTCTAAGTATGAATATTGATAGTCTATGTCAGCAGTGCGCAAACTCCAGGCGCTGCGCCCCCCCCCCTACCTGCTCTGCTCCTCCGTCACACCCCCCCTCACCTCTAATGTTGCGGGATCATGTGATGTCACGTGACCCGCGGTGTCATTTGACGTCACGTCTCCATGGCAACAGGCGTCATCTGACGCCGCGTTGTCATCATAGAGATGCGTGAATGGAGCCGGGTAAGTAAGTTTACAGAGGCCTCGCGCTCTCAGCGTGGGACCTCTGTAAACGCCGCTCCCCCCTAGAAAAGTCTCACGTCCCCCCTGGGGGGGGGGCGCCCCCCAGTTTGCGCACCGCTGGTCTATGTGATCTTATTTTGATTTAGGTGTTAGACCCATTAAAAAAAAGGATATGTAAATTATATATATATATATATATGTAACGGGTTTTCCCCCCCCCAATCTCACATTGGCCCGAGTAGTCTAACCAGTCCCCATTACATGTTCGTGTCTGGTGGTGCACCTGTAGGCAACAGGGCTCCTGAGTCTCCCGCTTGATGGTATTAGGGGATGTCATCCAGACAGGCAGCTGAGGTAGTGTGTGCGAGTCCTACCTATATCCAGTGCAACGCCTCCACCTCATCAGGATCTGTGCTTCCGCAGGGAGATGGTCCTGGTGAGGAACTCCTTCTTGGTGGTGCCATCCACTGCTGAGTAACTTCACACTCACACAGTGGAGGTATATTCGAACAGGGCATCTTTATTGATGGTGGTATGGGCAAGCTGCCCCTCACAGATAACAGCTCAGCCACTCATCTCCTTGCAGCATTCCATTAGGAAGGTCCCTTCTCTAATAGAGCTGCTTTCCACCTCTACTCTCAGAGAGATTCTCCAGCTTCACTGGCTGCTGTCAGCTCCTCTCCTGAGCTGCTTTGTCTCTCTCAGCTCCTCTAACTCTGCTGCGTATGCTCACTGACTCACAGCTAGCAGGAGACACTGCAACATTGTTGCAGACCTTCACGTGCCTCTCAGTGAACAGAGCAGCACAACAACAGGAAACTGAACTCCTAACTTTAGGCAGTGCTGTGTCTTATATCACCCCCCAGAGAACAAACATGCTCTGTATCACTAAGTGGGAACACAGTGCATGTTGTCACTTCCTTTGGGGACATATGACACCTCACCAGGGTGTGAGGGGAAACCTCATGATTGTTGCTGACAATCCTGCATGCTTACCAGGTTTACTGCCAGCATGAGAAAAAGATATGTACACCAATCTTAGACATGGCTACATATATATATAGACACACACACACACACACACACACACACACACACACACACACACACACACACACACACACACACACACACACACACACACACTATGGATGTATAACTGTATAGGGTCTAGGAATGTCAAAGACATAATTGTCTGTGTATTGTAGTATATGTATCAGAATATGTAACAAAAGTGTCATGTCTTCACAATCAGGTTAAAAAAAAAAGTATCTGTAAAGAAGAAACATTCCTATTTAAACCAAAGGGATTATCCTCTAATAAATCTGATGCAGTAGTGGTTTTGCCAATTTGATAAGTGTTGTCATAGTCTCCATTATGTTTCAATGACATTTCTTATACTGTGCAGGTGTACATTGTACAGTTTCATATTTATATTTTTAGAGTACAGGTATGTAAACAACAGTTTACACAAGAGGCCACAATAAATACCAATAAATAGCAATCTCGACAGCAGAACCCAGATTGCAGCGCTTAACTGTACGTAGCACACAGCTCCAAGTGCAAAAACTCAAATTGTACCCACGGCGTGATTTCTGATGAAGGGACTGTGCCCCCAAAACATCTATGGGTGTGCTCTTGTCAACATAATAAAAACCACCAGTACTTTTTGCTGTGTCCCTTCTCATCATTCTTTTTGAAGATTTATGCTGAGTCCTGAGTTGACACAAAAGGGGTATAGCACCAGTAGGAGCTACCAGGCTTGTTACCATTACATATATTTTTGGACTATATGTTAAATGTACTAATTTAGCTGGCATTTCAAAGTGTGAGCTGCTAATTCACCAAGATAAAAGTGCAAATGTGGTGTCACTCCTGCCTCAAAATGTAATTGTTACAGACGGAAAATAGAAGATGTTATATTCACTGGTTATTTAAATGCTTTACTTGGTATGGAAATGTCATTCTCATCCTAAAGGCAGAGAATTTGGCTCAATTTTAAGAGCAAAAGTCACTTGCTACAAGAATGATCTCCTATGAAAGGCCACTTTTAGGTTCAGACTGCTGAACAGCCTGCAGCTTTATTACATTGCATGCATTAGAATAAATTACATATGCAAAACAAAATCATGTCACACGATTAGCTAGATTCAAGTCTTCAGTACCAAAGTTATTGAATATATTTTTATGTTATATATTTTGTTATAACAATGACAACAAAAGTTTCACATTAGTGTAATGGGTTTCCCCCCCCCCCAATCGCAGATTATACTGTGTGGGTGCAGGAACATATAATGTTACGCGGTATTTGGTGCTATACCTGTTGGCTCGCAGGAGGGCTGAGCTTCCGCCACGAGGAACCTGGGGCAATTATACTATGGACAACTTACTTATAACGATGCAGCGCCTCCACCTGCGATGGCTCCCACCAGAGGGGGAGTGGTTCCTCGCAGGACAATCAATAACCACATACAATAACATATGAGAACGAATACTTCTTTACTGATCACTAGGCATAGAAGTAGAACAAGTAATAACATGGGTTCCTCTCTGCGGGTAACCCAACTCAGCGTTTCCTCCAAAGGTTAGCTATAACGGACACCACGGCGGGTGTCCACACTTTAGGCGTCTCGACAGACGCTACCGTCTCAACACAATAATCCCACCCTCAAGTCCAATGAGTCTCACCCAACGTCTTACGCTCCCAATACGTAGACCAGCGTATGTGTATTTGTGTGTGACTGCACAGCCACTATGTCAATGGTAGGCTTGGTTGGTGCACGTGTGTTGTGGTGTTACCTGCCCGGGCTCCAGCCGCGGGTGCTGCTACAGTATACCGCAAAGGAATCGCTGGATGTCCTCCAATGGTGAGGTGAATTCCAGTGTGGATAATATCACCGATCTTCTGTCGTCTGTACTTATTGGCAACCCGGTTAATATCCACCGGCTGTTGTCACTCCGCACGGAGCTTCTGCTCGTATAGTCTATAGGTCCCATTAGGACCCAACATAAGCCCAAACCTCGCGGTGGAAACCGCAGCGTCCGCTGCGTTCCTTACTAGCTTATAACTAAGGGGTAGGTCCCTAACTTCGGGCCGGTCCCTATCACACTCCGCTAGCGTGGCTCAGGGCTGTCTGGGGACTAGGGGAGTACTGGCCTAGTGCTCGGAGTCACGGACTCCAGCACCCTACCTCTTACCCCTTGCTGCTCCAGTCCCCAACTAACTACGTAGTTCCTGCGCGCGGAATATATCTCCGGATGCCAACAGAGATCCTCCTTCCCTATTGGCTAGTCCTTCGCGGGCTTTCTGGACATTAACTGCGCAGACGCGAGCTCCCTGTAGTCCTGGAGTGCTGCTACTTCTCGCGCATGCGCAACGCCCCTAACAATGGCGGCGCCCTGCTCCGCGAACCGGCGGAACCATTAGTGCTAATCGCTCGCATATACAGGAGAGAAGGTAATACCGCAGGGGACCTGGCTACATCAGCAAAATAGTACATTTAAAATTAGTTACATTAATAAGAAAGTAAACATTTGGCGAATATTACGTTTAGAGCAAATACATCACACTGAGCAATTATAATAATACTGATGTAGCCAGGTCCCTCTGGCTCCCCGGTTTCCCCACGCTCTCTTCACTACCTCCTCTGCTGCCGGGTAGTTACGAGTGGCAGCGGGCTCGCCAGCGACCCCTCTCTGGGCGCCGCCGTATTGGAGGGGTGTATAGCGTAAACATGAGGGCTCGCGCAGGTGTGGAGAGTGTGTGGCAGCCATTGAAGGGTTGCGCATGTGCAGTGGTGTAAGTGCATGCGGCGGCCCATATGAATAGGTTCTGCGGGGACTACAAGCCCCATAGTGCTCAGGGGCAAATACACCATGTGACGCCAGGGAGCCAATCGCATGGCTAGGTCTCCTGCAAGAGGATATAGTGTTTTGCACGCTGGAAGAGGAAGAGTCAGTTGGAGCTGGAGTAAGATAGGGGTAAGAGGTGTGTGTGCAGGGGTCTGTGACCCTCTGCACTAGGCCAGATAGGAACCTTGCCCCTTAGCTGTTATAAGTCAGGGACACAGTGCTACTCTGCGTGATTCTGACACTGTTGTCTGGGACCAGACCACTGAACTGAAGCAGAGACTGTCTTCAAGATGGGACCACCAGGCTGAATACCATCCCACGCGGAGGAGAACGCACAGTGGAGGACATCGCTGGATTGCGGATTCCTTCTGATCCTTGTTGGCGAGCAGAAAGTCCACCCACTCTAACACATTCAATTAGTGGACCGCGCGGTCACACACTGTGGGTTGGGTGTGGGGATTGTGGGGCATTGAGGGACTGGGATTCTCAGGACACAGGGTGGGTTACACGGTGGTGGGATACAGCCCTGTGAGGTGCAAGGTACCTTTAGTTGCTACAGTTATAAGATATTACAGAATAAGATTTATGTTTGCCAGTAAAGGTCTTTCTATTTTACTGCATGTGTGTTTATTGTTGTGTCCTGTGAGGGGCTCCTCCCACTATGTTGGGATCCCTGTCAGGTGGGGCGCTGCACAAAAGTTATAAGTATATCGCCCTAGTCTCCCCGTGGCAGAGGCTTAGGCCCCTGGGAGCCAACAGGTTAAAGGACAGCACCAGTAGCCATCTTGTTTAAGGGGAAACAGGGCTACACTTATTAGGTGTAGCCATGGCTGGTCCAGACTATACTTTCTGCCTCCTGTCATGTAAGTCCCTGTAGTTATAGGCAGTGGCAGGCTGTCCTGTGGGGTTTACGCCCCCTCATTCTGCCTCCATGAGTTACAGGGGTGGAGTTGAACTGAGTTGTGTACAGCCAAACATGGTGCAGACTCTGTGCCCAACCCTCTGTGACTTAGGGAGGAAGTGTCCTAAATTATAGTCAGTCTGGTGGTGATTCTGGTCTGAGGAGGAGTGGAGCTCCCCTCCAGCCGGGAGGAGACATGCTCTGAGCCACTTAAGGGGTTGAAGGTAGGAGACCTAGCAGATTACAAGGCCTCAAGATTGCAAGAAGGCCAGTACCATCCAAAGGCCTGGGACTGATCCTGAAAACCCATGCATATGCTGTAATGACAACTGCAGTGGCTGCTTCAATAAAGGATCCTGTTTTTATATACCTCTGCCTAAGTAACAGTCTATTAGGTAGAGGTATGCTTGAGAACTGTCATGGTGGGCATTGTCTCCAGTACACCTGTATCCTGCTATGAGTGGAGGCGCAGACACCATGAGAAGAGCCTGAAGGATCACCAAAAGCCTGTACTGTTTCGCCTCACCATCACGGACCCTCAGCATCTCCTGGACCCTCACAGGTATTTAGCACCATGACACCTGTAGCAATAGCAAAATCTCCAAGGGGGGGTGGGGGGAGGAGGGGAAGCAGAACTACATAGGTATTTACAACAGGGAGGGTTATTGTTTCTGTATATATCTATGTAGCCATGGCTGGTTCTGGCTACCCATCTGCCCTCCCTGACATGTAAGTCCTGGTAGATGCAGGCAGTGTCAAGCCCATTCTTGGGTTTGCCCCCCACAAACAGCTTCCCTGAGTGACAGGGGTGGAGGTGGGGCATGATCTGTGTCCTGCCCAATCCTGGGTTCAGTCCTTGTACCCTCCCCCTCTGTACCAGGGAAGAGGCAACCCAAAATGTAGTCAGTCAGTGAGTACTATGGAGTGCTCTAAGTTGCTGTCTCGCCCTGCGGGTTGGGACTATATGATCAGTCCCATAAGGGGACTGTGAAATAGCAAAGGAGGAAAGACAAGGCCTCAATCATACTATCTGACACAGGGACCATCCAGAGGTCTGGGACCTTAGAGAGAAAGCTGTATTCGCTGTATTAATATGCTGTATACAGTGGATGCTAAATAAAGATGCTCCTGTTTCAATATACTCCTGGCCTGAGTCTGCAGTCAATTAGGGGGAGTATGGACTGGTTCTACCGTAGGGACTGCCTTCAGCAAAGCTGGACCCTTCGGCAGATGGAGGCACTAGCACCCTGAGAACGAATCAAGCATCTACCTCAAAAGCCTGTCCTGTTTCCCCAACAACACCGGCGGAACCTAAGCTCTACTGCAAGCCAACAGGTACCATGCACCATTACACACTGTTCAGCAGGAAGATCTCACATAAGGTGGGGGAAGCAGCGCTACATCTAATATGGAAAAAGTAAAATATTTCTCCTATTTCAAATACTATGTACAGTACACAAATATATGAAAACATGCGCAGGGTCCCGAAACCAAATGTGTATTAGTGTGACATACCTTCAAAAGGTGGTGCTCCCAAATAGAATACATCTCTGACAATGGAGCCCTCTTGTGACTACTAATATCAAATGTACTATAACAAATTCAAAAGAGATAGAAACATCAATATACTGTATGACCATCTCAACATACAGTATACGCATATAAACATGGGTTACGGCAAGTTCCCAAACTAACATGTACCAATAGATCTACAGTATGTCTGGATTGTAATAAACTGGCAATCATAATATACATTCTGCAGTACATCTTGTGGTCAACACCCGACTAAAGTGCAAGTATATATATATATAAAGCGCAAATATAATCCATACAGATGCAAAGACATCAAGAGGTAAATAAGGTTTTTTATGTAAAGTGCAACACGGAATCAAGCCTAGAGGTACATCTTATAGGGAAGGGTAAGTACTGAACAGATTTCCTCCGAGTGTAATAATCATTGTTGTCAAAAACAAGTGCTATGATGTCATATGTAGCTATGAACACTTTTATTATTATTTTAAACCCTCCAGAGTATTTCAGAATACATGTAAAGACGCACACAATACATTTGTTTATAGCCCCTCCTTATCACATAAGGGGGTGATCATAGATGATACCTCTTTAGTTTGAACCGTGGCTTAATTGGATTCGGCTAGAGAAAAGTAGTGGACATTTTCTCCGCTGCCACAAGGACAGTTAGTCTGGCTACATATGTGTTAGGCCGAAAAGGATTGGAGCCCACAACCTCAGATACTCAGGGCAGCAGCTCTAGCACAGATGCTGAATAGCTCCATTGTCACAGTATACTTTAGAACCATATTCATGGACACTCTCCTGGTTTCTTTTAAAAAGCAGACCACTTCCTGGTTGACAGTTAAATGTGCTTTGTGCAGGAGCACACCTGAGATACCTGGGAGATATGCTAATAGACATGCAAGTATAGGAAATAAACAAGGGTGTGTGTCCACCACAAGTATGATTAGCTACAGTGGTAGAGCTCAAAAGTATGCTGTGAAAATGGAACCATCAGCATCTGAGATCGATCAATGCTAGAGCTGCTGCCTTGAACAGCAGAAGTTGTGGGTTAGGATTCTGTTGGGCCCGACACTAGTACCCCCTTCATCACAAGGGGTCTTAGGCTTGTCAGTATAGGTCTTATGGACCCACGACAAGAGTTGTAGGGTGTGAGCCATTCAAATATACTTTGGAAACGCAATTAGCATGTCTCGCAGGTATCTAATGTGTACTCATTTTTTCAGCATAGGTACCTCTCTATCTTAGTTAGAGGTTTGAGGGGATATATATTGTGTTTATGACTCATCTAAAATAACAGTGTCTGTCTCATGTTAAGCTACTGTAATGCAAGGCAGTGCTAACTTAACATGGTGTTAAGACTATTCTAAAGAGATAACTAACGGCGGTTGTTTGCGCATACAATTAGCTTTGTGGGTACCAGTTTAACTCCGAGAAAATAACGTCTGTTACCTATTTAGGCAATGTCACGTTATTTTCCCTGACTTAATGGAGCTTTGTAGATCTGGCCTTTAATGTGCTCAGACCTGGGTCAAACAGCCCACTGCAGACAGTGTAGACTAGGGAGTCACATCCTGGAGCTGTGAGGGCGAAGCAAACGTTAGATGTGTCTCCGCATCATTGCTCCAGGGCATAAGATGAACGTCTGACCTTGTTTCTGTGTTGCACTTTACTGTATAAAAAGATAATTTGTAATTTTTTCTCCAAAACGAATGATTTTTCTTTATTTGTTATAGTACTATATACTATATTTGTACTATAGACTACAGGTACCAAAAACATAATGGACAGCATGATGTCTATGACTTGTTACTGAACAGGGAGCCTATTTTGTATTTAAGAGAAATGCAAAGTTAAAAGATCAGTATTTTCATAAAGAATATGTGATACAGAAAAACATTTTTTTGTTGTAGATAATGATCTTGTTGAAAACAGCAGGGTTTCATAACTGCTTTTTATACTGCAAACAAATGAAAATAATTGCTAGGCAGCATTCTGCCTAAAAATGTTTAACAAAAAGCGGTCATTTCTCATTCAAAAGAATCTCCTGAAGATAATAAAATGAGCATTGTATGGGCTTTTCTAAGACTGATGTGCAATTCTTTGCATGCACACCCTATTGAGCTGTGTTGTAGTTACTGTACCATATCCAGCTAAATGGGTTATGATTTTTTTCCCCCAGAAATTCCTTTTTCCTAGCTCAACATGTTTATTCACTTATAACTGAGACCCCTGAAATTTTCTTCAACTCATATATTACTAAGAGTTTTAATATTTCACGGGAGGGGTACCAAAAATTAAAAGTACTAAACTAAATGGCATTTCTGCTTTTGAGAAAGGCCTGTGTGGCCAAAACGTTAAGTCTATTGGCAATAAATTAGTTAATTGAGCAAATCCATGGAGCCCTGATTTTCTTCCCTTTGTTATACCCTGGATTGATACAGAGAATCCTGAACCACGAGCACCGGTAGTTGTATCCCCTTTTTTCTGATTATAATAGTGTGCAGCAATTTATCATTCTTCTATTCAGTATGATTGAAGTTAAAGACATCTTCCATTGCTCGAGACCTATTAATTTGCTGTAAGTAGGCGTTTGACTTGTGCAGCGATTCACACTGTGGAGTTAACTTCTTTTTTTTTCCCTACAGAGTTTCCAGTCCTTGAGGAGACCTTTTTGGGATCAGTGATTACTTATTGGGACTGATCTATAGTAAGTAGCATAATCCAGGATTGGTATTATTTACTTTTTTTGTGCCAAGGACTTTTGTTCTCTTTATTATTCTATTAAACACATGTTTAATGCCCCTCAAAGGGCAGTTACATATTAAGAATTGATTTGGAGAAATTAGATTTGTGGATTGTTTGAGAACTTTGTCTTTTCAGGAAATGTATTCTAGCCAGTTCAGCTAATTTTGTTATAGAAGCTCTACTAATTAACGAAAACTCGAGTATGTAGGAAAACTATGGTTTAACTCAGTGGTATCAGGGAGGGGAGCGGGAGGGAATTGCAACTAAATTGATTGAAGGGGTTCACTTTAGCCTGAGAGAAATCCCTTATATTTCAAAATAATGTAAATGAATGAGAGATGGGGTGGGGCTGGACACAAAAAGTCATGGCAAGAGATCCATGCATCTTTCGGTAGCTACTATTTGGAAAGGTTGTGTTAACTTGAACCTTGTTCATATAACTTGTTTGATATTTGGGGAATTCCTTAAGCGGACTTTAAACTTTCCAAATAATCCCTCAACCTAGCACAATTAACAGGAAGGCTAATTTCAAAATGTAAATAAAGTTCAAAAATATATTGGATTACAAACAAGATTTGGCCAAAAGCTGAACAGATATATCTATATAAAGCCAGACTTGGCCAAAGGCTGAGAGGGTAGATGCAACCTTAAAGTCTCCCCAGACGCTGACCTTGTGGTCACAGAGACTGGAGCGCTTCACTGAAAACAATATTTACTTGCGGCAGCCGAATCTGGAACTGACGTGGGGAAGTAATACCCAGGATGTCAAATAATGATATTCCATCTTCTTTATATTGTACAGAGGCCTGTTATCCTTTGTGGGAGACCTGTAGATTGTAGGGAAATCCCCAACAGTAAAAGATGTATTTCTCCCTCAAGACTCTGTTATGTCTCATGGCCCGTCTGCATGCCAAAGAGGCGGGACCTAGGTCGTGATAAACCTGAAACTGCATATTCTCGAATATGAGGCTCGGTTTGCTTTTATGGCAGCAAATAGTGCTTCCTTCATTTTAAAATACTGATGGGCGGCTCTAGACCCCTGAATTTTAACAAGGCAATGCCAATAAAATGTATGGCACACCTGAAGTGTATAATAGGGTAGCAGTATTGTTGTCAGTAGGGGCAGATGATGTTTGTTTAGAGAGTACATGCTGAGAAAATGTGAGCTGAGACTCAGAGGCATACTATTTTAGATTGCAATACAGATATTAAATATTTCCCACACTTCATATACTTATGAGAGTACTAATTCAAGCTTTGGACTTGGTATATCTCTTCATTGAATGGAGCTTTAGATTAATTGTGGTCCCATCCAAGGGATAGGCGAAGGAGAAGGGGAGTGATTTTGTTTTGTACTATCTAAGCTTCTTTGCTATGTCTCTTGCATTAAGCTTACAACCTGACCCATCTTTGATGGGAACTCACTCGCTTGGAAACAGAGCAATGCCTTGTGAAAGCAACAAGTGGCTCTTATCTCAGACCTTCCTCAAGGCTGATTGGTAGAGTAACAACAGCACCCAGCAAGTAGCCTCAGCACTGAGCTTCTCTGTACTACCTAGGAAAGGGAGACCTGAACATGAGGAGTATTTATAGGCAGGAGTAAGAGAAGTTGTCTCTTACCCTAAATTCTCAGACTGTAGCCTGATAATTCTAATTCCAGGTCTTTAACTCAAGAAAATTAACTTGGTGATTGATATATCTCATTTGCTCAGTAGAAGTGTTGTGAAACATTCTATATTTGTTTGCAGTTTTTCAACATATGCACTCAGGGAAATCCTGCTTTATCCATTTGTCACCTACACTACACTGGTAAAAATGTAACGATTGGAGCCCATTCACTTAGTTTACATTAATGCCAGTTGCACTTACTCTTGTATTGACATTTTATTTCTTTGCACTTATCGCTGTACGGAATTGACAGAACATGTTCAACACTATAAGAAAGGAAGGAATATATATTTTTTTCTCTGGCACAACCTTCTTGAGCACAAACAAAATTGTTTAGTGGCTCTTTAAAATAAAAATTGGTTCCTCAATATTTTGGTGTAAAAATGTCATGATTTTTTCTTCCGTTGCAGTTTAACTTTCTCGATGTCATGATGACATCACCAGTGACATATGGATGCATAGTCTAAATATGAATTAAGGAAGGCTTAACATTTATTGAATACGACTTTCTTCCTCAGAGGAAAATTCCAAATGGCACATCATTTTCTTTCATTTTGTTTCCTGAAGATACATTTCTTTTTCTGCGCCATCAAATAAAGCAGTTTCCATTTTATTACTAAAAAAAACCAAGTTATCAAAAAGGAAATATTATGCTCCATGCCATTGAATGCAGTAAAAATGTAAATCTCACATAAAAATAGGTGATTCAATTACATGGTAAAAGCATAATTTGCTTGTTGTCCAGTACATTGTATATTTACAGAGAAATTACCAGGAACCTCTCAGTATTGGATCTCTGCCTTATATTTAGATGCAGTCATATATTTCTGTTGATAATGTGATGTCAGTGAATAGATTGGAATTTTTCACTGTCTTTTATCAAGATAAATTGTTCAGTCAATAGCAAATGGCTGGTAAGTATTAGCACTCTGCACACTATATGACTTTTCATTCCAAGCAAAAATAGTGTTTAATGCTTTTGCACAAAATCTATGACCATGACTATCCCTATTACTTATTTAACTGCCTTTTAAAAGCAGGATTTATTTCAGTAAATTAGGGCCTCTGTTACAAGATGATATCATGCATCATAAACTTTAGGTCAATAAAAAGGAGGATACCTGCAGTTAGAAGGGGAAATACCTTCTTTTCATCTTTAGTTGTTCAATAGTGTTATTACGCCACAGTGGGATCAGCTGCTCAGAATATAACTTTATGTTGGGCTCCTTCCATCTACACCGTCACAGTATCCCACAGTAGCAATATGCTCACCGGCCTATTACTTTCAATAGGTATTCTCGTAATTGGCTATTTCACACTTGTGAGGCTTGATCTGTCAGAGTGCAAAGGGCAGGCAACTAGGCTGTCAGGGTCCAGCAAGCTGGTCATTCATCAATTATTATTAGCTTTTACAAGACCATGTGAATCCTCCGAGACATTGTTTTCTCTGATCACAAGTAGTAGCAGTGTAATTCTACCACACATCTGATATATTTATTTGGAGAACATGTGTATAACCTTGCCATGACTACTGCATGCTTTGCTGGCACATGTTTAGAAGAGAAGTTAATTTCTTTGGAGGATTTCAGCTTCTATATTCTTGTTTTTGAAGCTAATGGTTTTTCTATTTCTCTTTTTTTCCTCTCCATCCTTCCCTTTCATTTGCCAAGAGACACAGATACACAAGATAACCTTACTTTGGACTCTTACCTAAAAATGCAACACAATCCAAATGTGATGTGTGTATTTTACTTATAAACGATAATATACAGTATAAAAAGTATATTATTAGGAATCAGCTGAGAAAATCCTAATCACCAAAGAGAATTCATTTATACATTCATATGCAACCCAAGAAGGGGGTTTAAATGAACAGCAGTCATTAATCCAACTCAAAATTGGAGTCTAAAACAAGAAGGGATTTTGCAAAAGGTGTACTGTCATGTTAAGATCATTTAAATAAATTAGGACTAGACACGCCTCCTGCTCCCCTGTGTGAGTTGTTACGTTAACAACTTACACACAAACGGTATTTTACTTCAATTTTTGGTCAACTCTAAATTGTCTTATTTTTACGAATCGAAAACTGCCCATTTGCATCCACGTAATGAGTTTGCACTACAAATCTTCTGTCGTTAGCCAAATCTAAATCAGAACTACACTGTTTTATGTCCCATCTGTACCCGGTGAACATGTGTTGAATGTCACATTTCAAGGTTAAATTGGCCTGGACTGTAGAGTGCAAATTCAGAGAGGTACATTATGAGTTGTAGTCCTGTATTACTAGTATGCTGTCACAAGCACAAACCATACAATTATCATCATTTATTTATAACATGCCAACAGATTCCGTAGCGCAGCACAATAGGGTTGGAGGACAAAAACAATACAATGTCAAACATTAACACACATTGTTACAGTAGGTAAGGAGGCCCTGCCCCAAGAAGCTTACAATTTAGTCAAGTTACGGTCATTATGTCAGATTTATTGGTGGATTCTTGAAGCAGCACATTTAAAATCATAAAAGCACAGGTCACTATATAATGCTGCACCAAATTGAAAATAAAAAAGTTAAAACAATGATATTTCCACAATCTCTTGTGTACAAAGATTGTTTTGCAGTTTTATAAACAAAGTTAAGCCTGTATTTCTCTATTTTAAGTACAATGTACAATAGAAGGTGCATAGAAGATAATGTATTGAACACGATCATGCCATTAGAAAAGGAAGCATGATAACTTTTATCAAACCGTTACAAAGCTTCTCTCCTATGTTTTCCGTGTGTTTTTTTTATCATTTGTTATAAACTATCAAGGTATTTAATATTTCCTTTTTCATTAAGGTACGACATGCACCTTTGTGCACTAAACCAGGGGTGCTCAACTCCAGTCCTCACGACCCCCCCCCCCAAACAGGTCAGCTCAGTCGAAGATTGAGCCACCTGTGCTGAAGCTGTGATATCTTTAAAGCCTGACCTATTGGCGGGGGGGGGGGGGGTTGAGGACTGGAGTTGAGCACCCCGGCACTTAGCTCATTGTGGTTTACTTTGACAGGCAACAAGGCAACAAGGTTGAGGACGACAGCCGCACATTAAACTTGTCTATCATAAACTAAACTCAGATAGAAAGTAGCGAAAACACAATGCATGTAAAGAGCAAAGTGATTTAAAATGCTATTAAAAATATTCGACAATCAATTTAAAAGTTTGAGAGGACATCTGAATTCATAAATCTGCTAGTTGAGGGTCCAGGAGTTGCGTTCACTAGTTGAATAAATGAAGTGACATTGAAGCATATCTAATTGTAATATATCACAAGATAATCTGTCAAGCCCCAAGTGTTCAGACCCTGTCATTCTCCTTCATCCATTATTTATATACAACATGCAATGCCAGTAGAAATGAGTATAAAGTGTAGCATAGTATGTAAGGCCATGGTTTTGCCGTGTGGCATTTACTCAGATAATATATTGAGACATGTTCATGTCTGATTTTCAACGCAATTTATATCATGTGAGAAAAGATTGATGAAGTGACAAACTGCAAATATGTACAGGATCACACAGGACTGGTAAATCCCTTTGTGAGTCCTACCTAGGGAGGATTTTATCTTCATTTGAACTGTGGTCATGCTGGCACAACCCAAAACTTCTTCTTTATTCTCTTTTTCCTAATAAAAGACGTGTTGAAAGCACAATGCAGTAGTTGCAACAGCATCTGCTACTGTAATAAGAAAGCTACCTAATGGACCAACGCATCATTTTTTATTACCAACTTGGCAAAGGAGTATGAAGGGCAAGCAGTTGGATATATTTACATGCGTTTATGATCCTGAAAGTCTCAATCCACCTCTAGCTGCTACAGTAAGGTTAATTTAGTTTGACTATTTTTTTGTGCTGCAGCATAGCACACTTTCATGTACTACTGAGTGAGGTTTTACAGACTATAAGGGTAAAATTCTTAGAGGAACAGGCTACAGTATTTTACAATTAAAATCAAATAGGTTAAAAGGTTTTCAGGGTGATTTTTTTCACTTCACACATGCTTTAAGAATAGAAAGAAAGTAATTTAATAGTTCAGCCAAGACCAATGCCTCAATCATTACAGGGTGAAAACAGCAGGAAGCCATTTCTGGCACGCAGTACAAGCATAGAAGCTTTTAAATTGGATGTCTATATCCTTCCCACAGTCCAATTACAGGCTTTGTTATTTGTCAATAAAGCATTCTATAAATTGCTCTCCTCTACACTATGCAAAGGTTGTCATTGAGCACTTAATGTTTTTTATGTTTGTTGACTTGACGGAGTACATTTTGCTGACAGTGCAGTTACTGCTAATGTTTAACGAACATTCTGCATACAAATATTTAGGCCTCAATCTGTAAATGATGCAATTGCATGCTTTTATATATTAGTCCATATTAAAGTTGTATAATACTTTATGCTATACTAGATTTCCCTCAAAGCATATTTCATTTGAAAGCAGTATAGTAACTTTTACATGCTTTTTGATAAAGTAAACTACAAATAAAATGTTTCTGACACTACATGCTGAGGCCTATCTTCCAAACTGCATATGCAAAGTAGAATCTGCCAATGATTGTGAAGCCCAAATTAAAAATGGTTGGCAAACTTTGATTGCTTTAGTTTAGATTAAGCAAAGTATTTTTTGAAGTCTGAGTAGGTTCAATGCCAGCCATACTCTTTCTTGATACAAATCAGGTGTTTATGCTAGTATAGCCTAGCCTCCGGCCTCTACTTCTCTGCCTGGACCTTTCCAGTGTCAGTCCTGTTAGGCAGTGGAGGGGTTAATTCCTTCTTTCAAGGCCTTGCATGCTTTTGCATCCTTGGATTGTGTCAGCAGTATCCAAGGGTGGGCCTTAGCAACTACCAGAGAGTGTCAGCCTGAGGAAAGGGTACTGATTGGTTCATCTATAGTGTGTGATAGCAATTAGTATTCAACCTGCTCTGTTAAGGGGCAGGGTTACAGCCATCCACCTCAGGTTATAAATATTGTCACTTTCCTAAATTGAGGGTGTGTCAGTTGGGGAACCTGTCTCATTCTCTCTCTCCTTCTGTGGAGAGAAGACAACATCAGCCCTCCACCTCATAAGGAGATGGAGGAGGGGTGCACCAGGCCTGATCTAGGCCTAAAGCCTGAAGCAGGGCACTATCATTGAGGAAGCTGATGAAAGAACTGTAATGACTCTGAATACTCTGCATACAATAAAACCCAGAAAAGACAAAGGAGTGTGTTTACTGCCTGCTGCTGTGCAAGGAGAGGTGTCAGTATGGGCCATCCCCTGCTCAACACAGAGGATCTATACTGTCGGGAGACGCTGCACAAAGGAAGATCAAGGTAATGTGCACCGCTGTCCTGTTCTCCCCACAACACCGCGGAGCACTCAGCCCTCCTGTTACCAACAGGTACACAGCACAACACCTACCAAGTAGTCAGAAGAGCATACCCACCCCCAATCTCACTTAGGGGGGTGGGTACAAGGGCTACACTAGATATCAATGTTGCTACCAATACTGTAAATACTCTTTTTAAACATCAGTTTAAATGAACGAAACTGTCTCTTAAAGACACAAGACGCATTTAGCTTGAAAACTCAACTGTTTCTTTAATTACTGTACACCATTTTGCACAACTGGGTACATTGAAATGAATGGGATATAATATGAATGGGAATAAGTGGTGGATTACATTGCATTCAGATTAGACACACACTAGCACCCACATATCGTTACTGCTGAGTACTACGACCGCCGCTAAACTCAATATTTGTGGACGTTTTTGTTGCCACGGCTTAGTAGCAGCTGCCGGGATGCAAACTCAAAATAAATGCCACGAAAGTGCCAGGGATTTACTCTTTGCTTTGCATGGCATCGGAAAAAAGTAAATCTGGACACATCTGTAAATCACAATTTATATTGCATTATTAACAAGAGTGGAATACGACAAGTGGACACTCGTATGAGACCGCATCTTTGCAGTTTAGATACAAGATTGTCTCAAAACAGTGAGAAGGATATTCTTTTCTCTGGCAAACTGCAATGTTATTTGAGTGGGCCGATAGCATAGTCTGTTAGGCCGTGCTTATAGTGCGCGTGACGATGACAGCGGCGCAACGGATGACGTCACCCGTCGCTGCTAGCAAAAGTTGTAATTCACTTTCCTGCGATGTTGCGGGTGACCAGGTCTTTGATTGGTTCAGAGGCTGTCACATGTGGCGAAAGCCTCTGAAAAACCAAAATTTGACCGGCTTCAGAAATTCGCACCGCCAGCGTCGCTCCAGTCGCGCTTACTATAAGAGCACGCGACTGCGGCAATACATTTGTTTTTCCGTGACGTTGCATCGCCGCCACTATAAGCGCAGCCTTACATAGACCCCTTTGTGACGTGAAGCTCTGTGAATTAATCTCTACTGGTCCATCTTAGTTATGGCTGGTTAGGAGCACGCATAAGCACTGTTGACTAATTACATTATCTGTTACGCAATCCGAACCATCACCTTATCAATGACATTTTTTATATCTTTTAAACACACTTTTCATAGCTCATTAACTACCTAACATTTATGGTTGAGTCTCCTTCAGTATGAAGATGCCAATGAAAACTCTCACAAGGATCTTTACAGCACGTTATTAGGAGTAATCTTTTAATGAGATGTGTTACTTTTGTATCATTAGGTGTTTTCGTCTGTTTGCATATTATAAATTAATATAATTAAAAAAAACATTTGGGTTTCATTTAAATTTTTTCTATTTTTTATTATTAACCATGAAATGCAGCAGTTTAAGCCATAACAGTGTTAATTTGTAATAAAAAAATTGTAGATGTGATTTTGGTTGTGACGTGTCAGCACCATGCTTATTGTATATTTATTTTTGAGGACTATTCGGGAAAAAATGAAGTTGCAGCCAGTGTCAAAGGGTGGATGAAAGTTGTTCTTAAACACAATTTTTTTTTTATATTAGTTAAGATGGTCCAATAATATGTTCAGAGGAAATATGCAAGGTATCTTGAACTTTGACAGAACAGCATTTTGTTACATAGTATTACAGGAAAATAAAATCTCAAATACATTTGAAGGGTTCTTAAGTTTAACTAGCTTCAAGAGCCTTTTTGATCATAATAAAATGATTTGCCATATGGTTCACATACTTGTGAATCTCTCTCCATGAGAGGATTATGCATGAGATATAATGTCTACAGTAGCTGCAGCCAAGCACACAGCTGGCTCTAATAATACCAACAAATGGTTTCATCTATCTCAATGTCACGTAGGAGCTGGCATGATGAGATTCATCTCACAGTGCAATTAAAATCTACATCATCTGTGAGAAAGGTGATGGAGGTGCTGACATCAGAGCTGAGCCAGATTCATCCTCTTCCCATTCTACCAAAAGAAACATGTTGCCCTTTCACCCTGCTACACTAATGATCTGCTTTGCGCATCCCTTTTTATGTACATTAAAGGTAGTAAATCCGCAAAGAACCATGCTGTTAGTGGAAATATTCATTTTTGCCACTGTGCACTAAGAAAGAAGCATTCATGTTTTTAAAGTGTATGAAACTATTTGGCTTTCTTCTATCTTTTTTGTCTGAGAGCTATTTCTGTCAAAAAAAGCTATGGTAATGTAAACTGCTTATGACCCATAAAGATCCTGTTGTTGGACAGCTTATCAAGGTATCTTGTATTCTGCACCGCAGGCAACGCAGACTAATCATACAGGGTTGGAATGACTTTTTAGTGAAAATTGTATTAGAAATGTGAGTGTATTTCACAAACAAATGACGTTGTACCTCTCCAACAACTTTAATTGCATAACTCTTTAAAGGATCAGTTTTGCGCGCTGTTTCTCCTCCATCCCACCATCCCCACAATTTTTTTTCACATGGATAAGAGTTCATTTATAGTCCTGGAACCCCCTGGTTTCCAGACATACATAGCAGGGAAGATGCTGCCGGTAGCATCCCCTGAAGGCAAAACAAAAGAGAAATTAAATCTCCTGTGTTATGAAGACAAACAGGAAGTCACAATGTCACCCATCGTGGCTTCCTATTGGCTCGTGTTAATCTGGGGATTTAAATACCAGGAAGAACCGGCGGTACCGTTCCCAGTATGTCTCTGAACTGAAATTAATGCTGTTCAGCTCCGGATAACCCCTGCTTCCCATATCTCATTATTATCAGCCCTTGTCAATCCACTGCTGGATGAAGGCCTCCCCAACGATCTTCCAGGTAGTGTGATTGCAAGCTACTCTTCTTCACATTGCTCCAATATATTTTCTGATTTCACTCTCCCTTCTTACTTTTGGTCATCGTCTTAGTCTTTTGGTTTCCCCTTGGAACCCAGTCGAGTATCATCTTTGTTCAACAATGCTCATTTCGTCTTGAGATATGTCCGACACCACTGCCATTTTAATGTCTTCATCCTTGTAATGAAGTCACAGACTTGTGTTTGGTTTTGAACCCATTCATTCGTTTTCCTTTCTCTTCAGGCAAAAAGCCAGCATACATCTCTCCATTGTTCTTTGAGTTGTCTCAAGCACCTGAATTATCTTTGCATTTAGTGTCCAAGTTTCCTAGTGTCCAAGTGAGTATGGCAGAACACACTGGCAGAAAACTTTCCTCTTTAGGCACAGTGGTGGTTCCCTTGAAAGACTGATATAAGAAAGGGAGGGGAAAGAGGAACCCACTGCTTTAGATTTACTCAGTTGTGTGAGGACTGTATCATAGTAATATATGCTGGAAATATTTGAAGTTAAGTGTATATGAAAACAGCAATGTTTTTGCAATACTTCTTTTACTGTTGAGTGAAAAATAATAATTTGGTGAACAGTTTCACTAAAGGGTTTCTGATTTGGACATCATGGCAGCCGATACATTCTAGAATACATTTATCATTTTGCATAATGGCAATTAAATAGTCACTTGGTGTGCTGAATACAATAAACTGCTGAAATTAAAAACATAGTATTTTGCTGAAATACAGTAGCAAGACCAAGAAAAGATCACTGAGATTATTCAAATAGGGCAGATAATAATAGCATGTTCTTGTATAGCGCTGCTAGTTTTACGCAGCGCTTTACAGAGACATTTTGCAGGCACAGGTCCCTGCCCCGCAGAGCTTACAATCTATGTTTTTGGTCCCTGAGGCACAGGGAGATAAAGTGACTTGCCCAAGGTCACAAGGAGCCAACACGGGAGTTGAAGCAGGTTCACCTGCTCCAAACTCAGCGCCAGTCAGTGTCTTTACTCACTGAGCCACTTCCATACAAAAGCCATAAAGAACAAATGATCAGAGCATAAACATCTGGATGAAATGTTTACATCAACCAAAGTGTGTATTTTTAAACTTTATAGAATGGCAGGAGTTAAAAAAGACAATATACACTTTTTCAACATCAATTTATAGTTTTGAAGAAAAAAAAATGTTATTTGGTGACAAAGATGTTGATCAGTCAATCAGTCAGCACATTCTTGGTGCTTTTTTAGTCGATCCCACCAACCTTGATGGATTTTGTTATGTGTTTTTGGGTTTAAAGCTATATTCACTGAGTAAATTAATGAATGGGGCTTAAAGTGTCTTAGTGATTAGCACCAATTACAAAATGCGGCCTATAATGAATATTTTAATTAAAAATGTTCAGCCTCCAAATAAGTGTAAAAGCTATAAAATAATAACTCACAATTAAAATAGTTTTATTGTTGTTAGCAGTCAATCAACTTTTTATGAAATCAATGATCTCAGTCCCAGTGCAGATGTAATAATTTATAGATTCTCTGTTTCACTTCTCCTATAGCATACCACTTCCTGTTTTCCCATTTACTCAACAATAACACTAGGGTGGCTACTAGAGATGGGCGAACCTGTCAAAATCTGTTCGCCTGATTTTTCCAGGCCTTTTGGGTGTAGCCCGATCCATGGAATGAAATCCGGAGGTGGATTGCGCCCTCTTAAATCCATGCGTAATCCTCGGAATATACCAGAATCCATTCTGTGGATTACACAGATTCCAAGACCGAAAGCATTCATTTTGTCACTCCGTTCCTGCCTATTTTTCACATACTTTTTGGTGAGAAGGGAAAGGGTGTGTGGAACTCAGTGGTGAGAAAAGGGAGACTTGTTGCGAGCCCTTAAGGCTACTCAGGATTCAGCCTGAGAAGCTGTGGGAACCACAAGATAAACTCCTGAACAACAATGGCTTTGCGCGTAGGCACTCAGTGTTAATGGCTGTAGGGACAGGTTTTCGCAAGTTGAAGATAACCTCTACAAAAAGAAGCTAACTGTGAGCTTCCAGCAAGAAAATCATACCACTCCAGAGACTGAAACCAGCTGGCATCTGGAGTGGCGATGAAAGGTCTTTCTCAACCACCTCATGACATCATCATGTGGGATGGTTATGCTGTTCTCAAAGTGTTTTCAGTCAGAGTTGCTGCTTGACAAAGCTGTTCCAGGCTGTCTAAGGTTCAACACAAGGACTGCATGTTCATTTTTTTGGTGCAGTTCTTCACCAGACTGTCTGATTATCTGGAGACAGTTGATGCAAATGAGAGCATGGTACAAAGGGGAGATTTTAACTGCACACTCAAGGCTGTGAACCAGAATGTGGCCGAGTTGCACCCCTGCTCCACATCAACCCTGCAGGAGATTATAACCCGCAACTCCCAAGGTAGACATCTGGCGAGAACAACATCCCATGACATTCCCTGAGTTCATCTATGTTAGGGTGTGGGGTGAACGGACGTCCTGGTCTTGGATAGACAGGCTGCATCTATCCCACCAAAGCCTGTCGCTAGCCCAGTCCAGTTCTGTTAGGCTGGTACCGTTCATGGACCACAATTGTGCATTCATGACGGTGGTGCTCCTACTAGCAGTGCCCTCTGCTGCCTATTGGAACTTCAACAATACATTGTTTGAGCACAAGGGGTTCACAATGTCGGTCCGGGAGTTTATCAGTCTGGAGAGGTTGCAGGGTGGACATTTTCCACGTTAGACTAGTGGTGGGACATGGGCAAAGTTTGCTTACGCCTCGTTTATCTGGAGTATGCCAAAGGTACTAGCAGATAGTGTGATGCTGGGATCAAGGCTCTTAGGGGGGAAGTGCAGACTGTACATATAGAGGAAGCATGCTCTCCGAGACTTGGAAGAACGTCAAACTTGGGGGGGGGGGAGTATACGTGCGTTCCCACATCCAGTTCCTTGAAACATGGATCATGGGTTGCACCTCCTCTACATGCTGAAGAAAAAAGGAAATCACATGTCACTGCTTGCTGGCAGAGGACGTTTCCCCTCTGATGGACCCATGGAGCATCCGGGACAGGCCTGGAGGATTTTTTACGCAGACCTTTTCTCTCCAGAGTTCATCCAGCTAAATTTATGCAGGATCTTATGGAAGGGTCTACCCAAGGTCAGTGAGGGAAAGGGAGCATCTTGAATTACCTTTTGACTCTGACTGAACTCTCTGAAACCCTCCATCTCATGTCCTGTGGAACATCGCCAGAGTTAGACGGGCTGACAGTCCAGTTCTTCCAGTTGTTTTGGGAGAAGCTGTGACCTGATTTCTAGTGTTCTGTCTTCTGTCTTTTCCCTGCCTTTCATATCTTCCTATTTTCTGTTTTACCTTTGCCTTTGTTTTGTTGCTCTGACTGTTCTGCCATGCCCTGTTTCTTGACCTATTTGCTGTACCTGTACCAAGTTGAGTTTTAGCTTCTGATTAAAGGTCCTTGCCTGTATTTAGCTTGTTCTGTTCCTTATCCCGGCCCTCTTTCTACATCCCAGTCCTATTCCTATGCCCCTGTGCTGTTCCTGTGTTCCCGTCCTCTTCCTGCCTCCTTGCTGCCAGCCCCTGACCTCTGCTTGTGACCTGGATGATACCTGACCTCTGCCTGTACCCCGACAATGCTACTTGCCGCCTGCCCTTGATCTATGCCCTGGACCGATGCCCTGGACCCAAACATGCTACTTCACCACTTGCCCCAGACCCTTGCCTGTGACCCCGTTACATCCTTGCTTTGGACTGCTGTCTGGTAATTGAGGTCCATCCCGCACCTGCCACCCCAAGAGTCCTTGACAGTTTGTCTGTGTGAGAGTTTCACTGCACAGACCAGTGAGGAGAGTGGCAGGATCAAAGAGTAGCAGGCAGGCATGTGATGGGTAGGGGTGCAGCTAGTCACAGATGTTGGAGCTGAGAGCAGAGATATGTATGTGTGTGTGTGTCTGTGTGTGTCACAGATACACATTCACATACATACATAGTGACAAAGCTGACAAAGCATGGGGAGTGATGGTGGCATAGCCAGAAGGACCCCCTTAATACCCCCTTGCACGCCATACAACAAAACACTGGCTCCTAAATAGTGTTTTATATTTTCTGCCACCCCTGGTATAAGACATGTTGTTATTATTTGCTAACTTAATTTGTTATATATGCTAGTGCCATACTTGGCTTGCTGCTAGTTACCTAGCCTAAGATCAGATATACTGTACTCAGATGATCTTCTGTTATATATTAGCCCTTCTTGCCTGCCTGATAAACTAGTAACACAAAACACAAGGAAAATAGTACATCTGATTGGTACATACACCATGCAATGTAGCAAGATAAGGACAATACTTTCAAAACACTGGCATAACCTCTTAGAGAACATTGACTTCAAAATAAGTCCTCAATAATACAAGCAGACATGCAAAAAAAAACCTTAGAGAACACCTAGTTCACAGCTACTACACCAAATCTAGGAATGAATCATGGTTACAATCCAAAACACAAGGGTCATACAAGTTTGGAGATTGCAAGGCCTTTAACTATATGGTTCCCACCAAGACCTTCAAGATCTAAAACAGTAAGAGCTTTGAAATCCACAATTTTATCAATTGCAAATCAACTGGTATCATATACATGGTTGAGTGTAAACGTGGATCTAATTATGTGGGGAAGACTCTATGCCAGTTGCGTAAATATGTGTTACAACATATTGGGGCTCTTCGTAATCAATTTGACAATCCAAACATATCAAATAAAGGAATAATGGTAATCTGATCTGGTTTACATTTTATGGCATAGATTAGGCCTGCACAACACGCGGCCCGCGGGCCGCATGCAGTCCGCCTGCACTCATTGTGCGGCCCGCAGTGGCTTTCCCTGTTCTCCTCCCTCCCGAGCCTGCTCTCCCCCCTGCGAGCCCGCTTTCCCCCCCTCGAGTCCACTTTCACCCCCGCGAGCCCGCTCTTCCCCTCCTCTCCTGCCCAAGAGCCCACTCTGCCGCCTGTGAGCCCACTCTCCCCCTCCTCCTCCCCCTCAAGCCTGCTCTCAGGACTGCATGCTCTAAGCATGTGGCACTTCCTGTGCCCTCTGCTTTTGCTTGTGCTAGACCTGCCTGCTCTGCCGCCGTGATGTGAGGTGCAGGCGGGGAGGGGAGGTGAGGTGCAGGGGGGTTGAGGTGTAGTGGGGTGATGTGAGGTGAAGGGGGGTGATGTGAGGTGCAGGGGTGTGATGTGAGGTGAGGTGCAGGGGGAGTGAGGTGCAGGGGGTGGGATGTGTGTGGTCGGCAGGGGGGTATTGTGTGTTTTGTGGAGGGGGAGTATTGTGTATGGGTGAGGGGGAGAGATGGGGGTGTGAGATAGAGGGTGAGTCTCGCAAAGGTTGGGGATGAGGTGTGCAGGGGGAGATATGCGGATGAGGGGTGCTAGGGGAGATATATGAAGATGATGAGGGGTGCTGGGGGAGATTGATGAGGGGTGCTGGAAGAGATATGAGGATGAGGATGATGAGAAGTGCTGGGGGAGATATGATGATGATGATGATGATGATGATGATGATGATGATGATTTTACCCATGCGTCCCGAATCTGTTTTCCTTTGAGCAGTTCGGCCCTTCTCGCTTTACAAGTTGTGCATGTCTGGCATAGATCATATCCCCCTTAGGAATCCGAAGAGGTGACTAGATCAGTTTCCTACTAAAGTCTAAACCTAGGTGGATACATACATTAGGAACACTCTCTCTACAAGAAATCAATGAAGGATTCTTATATACAGTATATATCATGTATAGGACAATAAATTAGACATTCTAGTCTCTATGTTTGCTGTACGAGTATCAGCCATAATTAATTGTGTCACAAAAGGTCATATCAATGGGATTGTGTCCTGTGCATTGGTTTAAACTGAAAGAGAATACCAGCTGAGACAAGTACTGACTGAGCTATTAGATGTTTATTTCTACTTTTTCTGCTAATCCCTTTTTTGGTACACAATAATAACTCAGTGTTAAAATATAGGTATGGGTAAATAAGATTATGAGCATTCTAGTTTTTCCATGGACATCATTAGGGTTTGATATTGACATAGTAGTACAGTACATTATTTTTATTCCCAGTGTATTTGCTTCATGTCTGTTTTTAACAAACACTGAGTGTTCTGTACAGCTCTTATGTTTTTATTCAATAAAGACGTTCATAGGTATAGCAGTTTGGCTCTGAACCTGTATTCGTTCTATGATGCCAAAATCACTATGGTACCAGAAACACTCCAAATACCTCTGATTACCCAAGGGCCCGCCCACACCCCGAAGAAGCTCCAGTTAAGAGTGAAACACGCTCATCAGATTATTGTGACGTATGTAGTGACATCACAGAGTGTGACTCATGGGGATAGCGAGACAGGGGTGTTAAAGTTAAGAACGCAAGCACTGATTTGTGTTTTTTTTCGGAACTGAGATTTCATTAAAAACTTATTTTAAAATGTATATATTACAATTGATCTTAGAAACTGAACTATTAGAGTGACTACCTTAATGGTATAAAACCACACAAATTAGGAATATTAATGTTGCAGTATAAAACTTGTAGCCAGGAACCATAACAAGGTGCCTGGAATTTGAGATTTTGAATAACATTTACTTAAAAAATGTATACAAACCCCATCCATCTAGCAACCACTATTTTGCTATTATGTAGAAATTACAAGCAATTGCTGTGTTGCAATATGAATAGTAAGTTAGCACTTTTGTTAGAGCCTATTCGGGAACAACAATTAAAAAGATACAGTAGCTTCCTTTATAAGCAATAAGCTTTATATAGCTACAAATATCCTGGGCTGCCATATGTACAGTTTATATGCAACAGCATACAGTAGATTTCAGTTATTGTCTGTATCTCTTTTCTCACTCCTATATATTTTTTTTGTAAGCATGTTTATTATCTCTCACATGATTGTGTGACTCTATTCACTTTGTTTGTACCCCACTTGGGGTTTATCTCCACTGCGCTATAATTAGGACTGAGAAATTAAAGTGAACATGGTCAATGTTATTAGAGATGGGTGAATTTTTTATGTGGATTTGGATCCGCCTCTAATCGACTGATTACTTTGGTTTGTTGATTTCTGCGGATCAGTATCAAAAATGGCTATTCGCCTTTTGCGTATTTTTATTTTTTACACCAGCAATTCATTCATGGATTCCACAATCCGCTGATGGATTTTAAAAATCCAAATCTGTGGATTCAGCAATCTGCACGCGTATTGTTAAATCCACAGATTGGGTTCTTAAAATCCATCAGAGGATTGTGGAATCCATGGACGGATTGTTAAAATCCATCAGTGGATTGTATCTGGTGTAGTTTTGGATTAATCCGCACAAATTGAAACTCTAACAATTTGTCTGCGGATTTTACACTGCAAAATGGATTTTAAATAGAAAACTCGGGGAAATCCGGGAAACGGACTTGGACTGGTTCACCCATCTCTAATTGTTAAGCATTTGAGACACATGGCCCCTAAAGTTTTTTTATGAAGTTAGACAGTATGTTATACACTGGCGACACACTTTATTCGAGCTCGGCTAGTCCCACGAATTCGGGTATACCCGGGTGTATTGAGGTTTGTGACTGTTTTCTGCCCGAGTGCATTGAGGTATTTTCCAGGCAGGGATTGAAGCATTTTATTCCCGCTGGCTGCAATACTGCACAGTATATATATATATACTGCATTACAATTCATGAATTTATGCCATCTGGTAGACACGCGAAGCATTGCAGCCTATTAAATCCTAATCATTATCATTTAACAGATCAGCCGCCCGTCAGCCAGGCATGAACCCAGGCTGGGAAGGCAAACGCAACGGGGCTTGTCAGAGGTGAGGAGCGGCGCATTCCAGGTATCTGCCAGGTACATACTGGGTATTTGCTCGAATAAAGTGTGTCGCAGCAGTAGATACTGTATCTACTGCTGCATATACAGTACTTACCTGGGCTATTATGTTCAGAAACATCTAGGCTCATTCCGTTTCAGCTATCATCAATACGTAGAACTTACTAATAGTGCGTTTTTGCTCAGTTATTCTGCTTTAAATGTTTTTATATGAGTCGATTTATTTATTTAAATTTTTCCTGCTAATCATTTTGGAGGTCCCTCTTGAGGGTGCACTACATAGGTTCTGTCTTTTGTGGGTATGTGTAGCTGCCCAAATACTGTAGTATGAAATTAGCAGAAGCAGAGAGTCTAAGGACCACATCAAGAACCTTTGCGGGCCACCAGTTGTAGAGGGCCTTGCTAAGTACAATTCAAATCTAGGCGTTCAGTGTACCCTGCTGCAGAAGGCCAATTCATTAATCATTAAATATCCAGCACTCCCCAGCCTCATTGGCAAGCTCGAAAAATCCCAGCTGCTCTTCCAATCTCTTCTCCTTACTACGGGCCTTCATATTCTACACCCTTCACGTTCAACAGAAGAAAAAAGTTACGGTAGGAAAAGCCAACATTTTTAATTTGATAAACTTCTATCAAAAGCTTAATTTCTCACCCATGTACGCATGCGACAAATTAATATAATTTTTTATCCACAGCCAGAGAATTTACCATAATACAATTTTTTTCTCACTTACAATACATGGGTTGGCCCTTGGAAAAGATATAGAAAGAGAATCAAAATATTCACACCGTGCTGCTCTCTTGAAGTCTGTATATTTTTGTAAGTACTAATTGCTGATTTTTTAAATATAGATCTAACATATATGAAACATATGTTGCACGTATATATAATATACTGTATTGATGAAAATAGGTCAATATAATTATGGCGGTCCTTCAAATGATTAAAACTAAAGTGGCCATTTACAAGGAATCAGATGATCAACTTATTTTCTCTCAAATCTATTACCAAATATATTATGGGTGTCCATTTTTCCTTCCTTGTAATAGTGGTTGAACTCAGCCATCAATATCCTGTCAGGTTCAATAGTGCCAACCAGCTATGTGAGCCACAAGTTCCTCATGTCATATATATTATGGGAGAAGTATTTCACAGTACAAAGTTCCAGTTATTAACTTTCCTATATTAAATGCCTTGTCTGATTTGATATGGTTGAGAGAGAGCGTGTAAAATTCGGAAAGTTAAGTACTGTATGTACTGTAAGGATAGCACATTAGTAATTCCTTTTTTCCAAAATTTATTTTTGCTAGTCACATCTGTCAACTTATAAGACAAGAAATAGGGGCACAGAAGGGCAAGCGCTGCGATTTGTACTCATGAAAGTTAAATATGACCAAAAAATAAAACTTACATTTATTTAAGTTACTATTAAAATAAATGTGCACTGAAAAAACAACAAACAGACAACATAGAGAATCTACAATAGTCCATGGGGGTCCTGTGTGTAGTGAGAAGGAGGATATTAGTCATAGAGCGATTAGCATGGTGGATTCCAGTTACTGACTTGAAGATATTGCTGGAACTGGAGGCGCACAAATTATGTAGACAGAATACTGCAACCACTCTACCCTATTAGTACAATCGTTAGTAAATACTGTGCTGTACTTTTTAACAGCAGTTGGTAATAGACAAAACAGGATAATTGGTCTGTAAGTGTTGTGGTCTGCACAGTAGCAACAGAGTGTCTAGATCCGAGGTGGACAACCATGTAGCCAATAGCCACAAGTGGCTAATTGGCCATCAAAGTTTGGCTAATTGGAGTTTCAAAAAAATGTGACCTAGATCTGATAAAACTAGCTCCTATTACAACTGACGGTGCACCAGCAATGATTGGAAGAAAATCGGGATTATTTTCTCGTTTGAAGCTGCATTTGAGTGAGAATGGTGTGAAAAACATGTTGCCCTGCTTCCATTGCATTCTGCGTCAGGAGAATTTGTGTGCTCAGATGCTCGGAACCGACACATTGAAAACTTTGATGGACATGGTTGTGAAAATTGTGAATTACATCTGAAGTGGAAGTTCCCTCATCCATTGACAGTTTGTTGAGGCCTTTAACGAATGCAATGATTGTGATTTGAGGCTCTGACTGACTATGCATATTTGAGATGGTTAAGCAGAGAAAAAGTTATGAAACAGTTTACCTACTGTATTTGTTTCCTTAAATTCAAGATTTTCTTGTTGAGAAACGTCAGAAACATTTTCTGACATTGAGAACCCTTCATGGCAGTGTGATTTACATTTTCTGTGCGATATCATGGCTCACTTAAATGAATAAAAAGTGAAGCTGCAGGGAAAGGGTAAATTATTATGGGAGCTGGCACTGCATATTCAAGAATTCAAGTAAAACTGAACCTCATTCAGGTACAAATTCAGAAGGACAACTTGACCCATTTTCCAAACCTGACTTGATTTCTAGAAAAAAATGAGGAGTGTGGTCTACTTGACGTGAAGGGGCAGCTGGATATAAAACCTGTCCCAGAAAGTTGAATCACGTTTTTCTGATTTCAATTACTTCAAATTGGCATTTAAATTTTTGTGTGATCCATTCCAGTTTGATATTACAAATTCAAGCAAATAAATGTCCACCCTTCTGTCTTTGGACAAGCGCGGGCTTGAAGATGATTTGCTTTCTCTTCACAGTCTGGAACACTTGAAAATGTTCCTGAACTCTTCAGTCACAGATATGTGGAAATCTATTCTGACTGACAACGATCCCCCAACTTTGAAAACGGGCATTTCAAAATTATTGTCCATGTTTGGATCAACGTGGGTGTGTGAATCGACATTCTCCACGATGGGATTCATCAAGTCAAAATACAGATCTCAAATTGTTGTCAATTTGGAGGCAGTGATAAGATGTGTATTGAGCACAGATATTCAGCAAATGTTTCTGCAACTTGTCAAAAAAAAGGATTGTCAAATTTCGCTTTAAATTGTCTTACATTTTTAATTTGAAGAATTGTCATCATTTGCATCTGAGGTAGTTGTAACTAAGTAGTCAAAGTGTACATGTTTTGAATAAACTTGTTCAAACAATGTGTGTGGTGTTAAATGTTTGATTGAGCAACCTAATTTCTCAAATTCTACAAGGTGTGGCTATTTTCACTTCTCATTCTCCACACCTGTGGCTACATTGATAAATAGGTTGCCCACCTAGGGTCTAGATAATTGATACCAATTACTACTCGCAATACAAGCTGCACAACCAATTAAGACACTGTGTTGGCTAAAATCTGCTCATCTAACACTAAATATTGAGTAGTAGAAGGTAGTGAATTATTATTTACTATGCTAGACAGTAGATGGACTATCCTTAATAATATTGACAATACCCGGAGTCACAGAAACTCTGCTTCAGGTACTGTCAGATTGATCCAAATGAGTCTAGGATCTACGTGACACGAGTAGTATTACACTCTTAAATAAGTCTGTGTACATATACAGTGCCGAGGCCTTTCTTAAAAGCCCAGTGTCAGAAGCTGGTTCCAAAAGGTTTATTTATATTAATGCCGGTCTTTTAGTAATGCAAAAGGGGAACCAAACATACTTGCAAGAGTTGCCCCGTGACAGCGATCGCGGAGGCAGCCAGCAAGGTGCACAACCAGCAATTGGTTGTGCAGCTTGTATTGCGAGTAGCAATTGGTATCAATTATCTAGACACTCTGTTGCTACTGTGCAGACCACAACACTTACAGTACAGACCAATTATCCTGTCTGTGTGGTCTATTACCATGCAGGCTTACAACCTCTCTGTTAAAAAGTACAGCACAGTATTTATTAACAATTAGTGTACTAATAGGGTAGAGTGGTTGCAGTATTCTGCCTACATAATTTGCGCACATCCAGTTCCTGCATTATCTTCAATTCAGTAACTGGAATCCACTGTGCTAATCGCTCTATGCCTAATATCCATATCCCTATACTGCTTGTTCAAGTGTAGCAGCACTCCGACCCACCACAGACTATTTTAGATTCTGTATGTTGTCTGTTTGTTGTTTTTTTCTGTGCACATTTACTTTAATAGTAACTAAATAAATTAAAGTTGTATTTTTTGGTCATATTTAACTTTCATGAGTGCAAATTGTAGCGTTTGCCCTTCTGTGCCTCTATTTCTATACCATATTCCTGCGTGCACCCTGATTGATTTTCAACTTTGTTTATACATAAGCTGAGCAGGAGTCCTCTATCCTAATTAACTTATAAGACAACAATGATTTTGCTTAATACAGTACCTATACCCTCCATAAATCTTTAACAGATTTGAAAAGGTTATAGAAAAGAGAATACATGTATGCAAATGTTTTGTTATTAAATGGAAACATTCCAAGAACACAAATGATCCATGTGAAATTTTAATTATATCTTAACAGCTGTTTCATCTAATTGAAAGACTTCAGGAAGGTGATTTCCTCCTCAATGTAATTAAAGAGTTAAGGCTAATTTGGTGTTGTCAGAACATGACTAAATACCAATCTTGTCTACTTAATAATAAAAGTAAACAAAATAATTAATGAAAAAGAGATCAATTTCACCTGTTAAGGCTTTCCACAGACAATGAGTTAAAGAAAAACAACAGGTGCTCACTCTTTGTTCTGTAAGAATCACAGAAAGTGTTCCCAGCACTCCATAGAAAAATGCGTAAACAAGACACTAAATGGTATGCAGAAAAATAAATTTTACTATCAAAAATAAATAGAGACCTGGCAAACAATATGCCACGGACAATGATGCTATTCTAGTCTATATAGTGAAACCACAAATGGTATCCATATAACATTCTGCGTGTAATATGCAAAAAGGGAAAGGACGGGAGGTAGGGGAAAACAAGGAGGGGTGGGGAAGGGGGATAAAACAGGGGAATAAGGGGGGCAACATAACGTTTCGGGGCTCCTAAACCCTTCATTTGGCCTGTTCCCAGAGACCAATCTGTATGCTCTGTGTCAGTGTGTAGTGCAGAGTGTCAGTGTGTAGTGCAGAGTATAACATGACACTATACACTGACACAGAGTATGTAGCCAGCAGCACTATACACTGACCAGGACATTGTTAGTGAGATTAAGATTATCTAAAGTTGCATCTACAGTATACTTGGTGCTGTTTTCCTTTTTGTGTTAACCTTGCTATTAAGCGCCAAATGGAAGAAGGAAGATTAGCAACATTCATACACATGACACTGCTGCAAACGGATGCACTTGCAATTATTTGCTTCATGTTTTGGAGCAAAATAAAGCAATGAAATACATATCCCCCAAGTTTTTAAAGAGGCAATAAAAGATGTCTTTTTCCTTTCATTTTTTTTTTTAAATTTAGGATAGCAGCAGTGGTTCTTCGGAGCTGAACGCTATTAATATTGGCTCCGGGGACCCCCTGCTTCCAGAGACACTTACCTCCATAGTGGGTGTCAGTAGCCACTCAAGGGTTCACATTATGGCTGCATTTCAAAGCTCCCGCGCCCTGCTGGCCAATAGGAAGCCATGACATAATCCGGTGTGGGTTCCTATTGGCCCATGTGACCGGGGGTTGTAAACTGTTGGATATAAAGGGACTTCAAGGACCAAATTGGGGCTGTAATATTACATTACAATAAAATGCTGAAGTTAAAAACAAGAACCAAGTGCACACAGAGCGCAACAGTGGTTAGAAACCAAATACCAAGCTGTATTGTGATCAGCAATTGTATACAAGTATATATATGCAATAGAAAAGAACTAAAAACGAAAATGTACTAAAAAGAATGTAAAGGTGCCAGTAAATACACAGCACCTACTAGGTATACACATACAAATTTATTAAACACAGTGTTCATAACATGATACTAAAAAATAGTGTCCATCAAGGACCGCAACACATACAAAGCAGGCGGTACCTGAGCCGCTACTATACTTCTGAAAGGCCAGGCACTACACTGGCAATCAGTGCAAAAAAGACACATAAAAGAGACCCTATGGTCACAAACAAAAAACCCTATGGTACAGCAGAATAGTTGAATTTGACCTGCTACCGGGTACAAGCTGAGTGGGGGCACTTACCCAGAGTAGCACAAGCTGGAACCGCTCACTGGCGCCAAAGGTCCGGACTGCACCAGCGGCGGAGATCGCCTCACAGCAGGAGCTACGAGGTTCTGCCTCAACCCCAGCCACACAGCACATGCGTAGAGTGACCGCTCGTGACCTCTACGCGTTTCGCAACCACGTGCTTCGTCAGGAGGTCTGAAGTTAAAAACAAATGTAGAGAGACCACACAGTACTGGGCAAGAACCTGACTTTGGGGATTCAGAAACCTATCATTGGTTATTTACTGATTTATAGTTTATTTGGTGACAGAAATGCGCATATTCTTTTAGTTTTACTTGTTTATAAGCAAGTAGAGCTAAGTAGCTTGCGCATTAATGGCTTTATTTTCCAACTGATTTTCACAGTGGAACCTAAAAATTAACCCCCAAATAATTAAATACAAAGGGGTCCCTGACATAAACCGGTAAACTAGCTTTTCCTTTACAGCCACCAACAACTCTCTGTACATTGTTACATCTCAAAGGTATTAACATTATCTCGTTATATTTGTTTTGCACATTATGTTACAGGCAGGCAGTATCTTCTATACAAACATTTGCTGTTTCTTCCAGTATGCTTCTGGAGTGATTTCACTCTTATCACTGAACTAAACAACACTCTGCAGTCAGACCTAATTAATTCCTATTATTCTAAGGTGACTCTAAATATTGACTGTGTTATCACGTTACAACATGGTGCCAATATTATGAAATGGTAGACATTACTTATGCATGATTCATTGTTCAGAATTCAAAGGAACAGACAAATTATTCTAGTGCTGGCTTCAATTCCAAGTATCCCAATTTAAGACGAAATGCAGCATCACAGTTTATTTTTCTAATGTGACACAGATGCATTGTGTCAAAATGTTTAGTCAACTTAAGTATACAAAATCTAATAACTTGTGCACATAATGCAGAGATATTAAAGCCATGTTAAATTAATGCTAAAAAAATGTTTTGGGTCAAATTCCTGTCTATATGTAACAGCTGTCAAAACAGTGATAGTACACGTGTTGGCCAACATTATTGCAACCCATGGTGCATTGCACTGTGATATACAAAATGTGTCAATGAGAGAAGCAGCCATTGTTTTGAATTAGTCACATGTGAGGACGGAGCGGGCTATTGTACCATTTCACCAAAGGTTGCAATAATGTTGGCTACATCTGTATACTGTCAGAGATGTAGTATAAAAACAGAACGAAATAAAGCAAATGTGATATAGAAAGTTGCAATAAGAAATGCAGAAATGGGATCTCTCTGACTGGAGATGTTTGCGTGAAGGTTCTAGCACAGCTGGAAAAAGTGGAAGTGGATGATCCACAAGTGAATGCCAGATAAGGGGTCAAGTTGAAGGCGAACTCCAGAAATTAGCTGTGGTCAGGCCTGAGGAAACAGAATGCAAATACATCCAGAGGACAAGGCAGAGGCAGTGTAAAAAGACAAGCTATACCAGGTAGTCACTATGCGGTTGATATCCAAAGAGCTAGGCAGAGAAGTTGTCAGGGAACAAGCACAGGTTTGAAGTACTGTACAAAAGATCCCAGGAAGACAGGCAACATGAAAAGGCTGTTAGAAATAGGTTAAACCTACTATAGTTGCACAAGCAACTTACTGCAGTTGCAAATACATACGTGTGTGTGTGTGTGTGTGTGTATATATATATATATATATATATATATATATATATATACACACACACACACACACACACAATAGAACCTAGCTGGCACTCCAATAGAAATAATATGGTCCGGTTTTCGCTCTATACGCATAGTATATTCAATATTGCGATCCTCACAAACATAGCAATCACCAAGCAGCACTCAGAAATAAATGATTCAAATACGTGTATTAAAACACAAAAATGGCACACAAACTCCATAGTTTCGGTATCTTACGGAAGAGCAGAATAGGACAGAAAGATTATTTTTCATCCAATGAGGTTTATTCAATAAAGTGCTGTTGTGCCAAATTGTTGCTACCACGCAGAAACATCAATTCAAGTCAATAGGAGTTACCGTGAGGTTGAGCAGATTTAGCCCTATTGCCCTTAATTGAATACAGTAAGTATAGTACATACATTTTTTTTTAAATCAGTCCCAACAACTGCCCCAGGAAAAATAGTAAATAATATGGGTAAAGTATCTAAGGTGAAAATGACTTCAAAGGCAGTTTCTCACTACCTAAAAAGATTGTATGTCTTTATTTATATAGCGCCATTAATGTACATAGCGCTTCACAGTAGTAATACATGTGGTAATCGAATAAATAACAGATAATATAAATAACAGATCATGGGAATAAGTGCTTCAGACAAACATAACATTAAGGAAGAGGAGTCCCTGCCCCGAGGAGCTTACAATCTAATTGGTAGGTAGGGAGAACGTACAGAGACAGTAGGAGGGAGTTTTGGTAAGTGCGTCTGCAGGGGGCCAAGCTTTATGTATCATGTGTTCAGAATGTTCACAGTGCTATTCGTATGCTTCTTTAAGCAAGTGTGTCTTAAAGTGGGTCTTAAAGGTGGATAGAGAGGGTGCTAGTCGGGTACTGAGGGGAAGGGCATTCCAGAGGTGTGGGGCAGTCAGTGAAAAAGGTTTAAGGCGGGAGAGGGCTTTAGATAAAAAGGGGGTAGAAAGAAGACATCCTTGAGCAGAACGCAAGAGTCTGGGTGGTGCATAGCGAGAAATTAGGGCTGAGATGTAAGGAGGGGCAGAAGAGTGTAAAGCTTTAAAAGATACATTAAATTTACAAAAAGGAGCCAACACACCAAAATGAATAAAAAGGACAACGTATAGTTTATGTGAAAATATGTATTGAAACAAGTATCTTTCACAATAGGACTAACAAGTCATTGGCAAAATCAAAAAACATCAAATCAGTAATGAAACGGGTAACTAGAAACAACAATTATAAGAATATCAATCGTCCCTAAAGGGTCTGTCACGGTAGCTGGTGCAGGGTTATAATATAACACCAAATCTCTGGGTTGAATTGAATACGACTGAGATATGATAAATAAAGTTTATTCCTTGAAAAAGGTGAACACATAGAATATACAAATAACACACAGAATATGAACACTTACGTGGGAAGGGACAATGAAGTAATCTGGATCTGGATTAGCAATTCATCAGGCAATCATGTATCATTCAGATGTTGTAACGAAGACACTCGTTTATATGGGAGTTAAGCCCTATCCCTTAACATTGGGTGCCAGGTATTGGTTAACAATTACCTGCACTCAATGACCCTTTGCCAGCTAATGTGGGATGCACTTTGGTACCTGCCCCCAGGTAACTGGCACATGTGCACAATTACTTACTTTGGGTCTCATTTTCCTAACCCCACACTAAAGAATTGGCGCCTCTCAGTTTGCCAGAAAGGGATCTGGACAGGAAAACTCTGACTTTAGGTATGATTTATAACACCTAACATAAACACTCATGTCCTGCTCTTCTCCTCCCTAGCATACATAATTAGGGTGTGGGAGCCTTTGACCAGGGGCCCTGGTGTAGACATATGGGCGCCCCCTTGGACATTAACATACTGCAGGGCCAGTATTTTTCACAGGCTTTTTACTAGGCACCAAATACAGTATATTGTCACCATCATATATATATATTAAAATAATCAGTTCGGCTGGGCAGAGCTGGCTACATATTGCCAGATCCTCATGCCGGAGAGGATTCTACACAGTGGCCAATTTTCAGCTCGCTGGGACGCACAGAACCGGAGTTACAATAAATTACTTTAAATGCACATTTACAGAAGTTGCATTTCTCTGCCATTGAAGTCAATGGCAGAAACCCAAATTGATTAATTAACCATACTCCGTTCTGTTGCTCAGAGAGAGAGTGTCGGGAATTGCTATGCAGTCATGCCGGAACAATGACTACATGGTGCCCAAATCCCAGCCCTCGGGTCCTTACAGAACCGGAGTTATGGGTTCCGGGTTTTTACAGTTTTTAACTTAGCAGTTTTTACCTTGCGGCTTTTACCTCCATTGGAATCAATAGGGCCGGCACCGCCATAGGAAATGCATGGGCCAGCGCCGCCATAGGATTCAATGGGACCTCCGCTACTATTGGAGTCAATGGGCAACCCACACTTTTTACAGTTAACCCTAATCCGTTCGGTTGAGGGGAGACGGCTGGAATTTGCCATGTAGTCAGGCCGGAGCAGTGACTACATGATGGCCAAATTCCAGCCTTCTAGTCCCTACAGAACCGGAGATCTGGGTTTATACTTTTCACACTTTCTTACTTAGTGTTTTAAAGCCACACGGCTTTTCTCCGCCATTGCGGTCAATGGTGGGACCCTCATGGCCGGCGCGACCCTTTCTCACCACCATTGACTGTCTGACCCTGTTGGGGTCAAGTGAGGGGGTTCCTATGGGCTAGGGGCAAAAATAATTTTATTGCTGGATGCCCTAGAACAACAGTTTCACATGTTAATTGGTGGTGAACTTGACCGCAGCCTAGTTCCCACGCCAATTGAGAGATCAAGCTCTTTCATAGACAATGTATCCGCTTTCGAGGTTTGCGGTTTGGCTGGCTGCCAGCTCGTCTCTGGAGGTCGGACTCGAGGAATCCCCATTGAAAAACATTACTCCATTCACTTTCAATGGGAAAGCTCCGCTCCTCCTCTCGGGTGCCACCTGCAGGTCTTATCAGGTATCGGGCCCAAATCTGTGAAATCTCCATAGGATTGTATGGAGCTTCAATGGCGGCCTATGGGACAGGCTACAAATGGAGACTGAAAAGGCGGGAAAGGGAACAAAGAGCCATAAACCTGTAAATACAATTAACCCTTTCCCTCCCGACCTGATCCTAGTGTATGTGGTTGGTGCATACACTGTAAGGGTAAAAACACAGATAATTTGAACCATATATACATTCAACAAAGAGAACACATCTTGCCCTGAGGCAGGGGAATAAAAATACATGTAATCACGCTGATTGTGCAAACATGATAACCAAAGAGACATACATTTGGGTTGGGAAGCAGCAGAACATATGTATCATAGATACATTTCTGGTTAACCCTTCACTTCCCAGATGGTTACAGGGGGTGTCTAATGGGGATGACCCCTTTATTATTCGCTTGGCACCCTGTTACCGTCACAGGGTCCCATGCCTTTTTCAGTTAATTTGAAAGTAGTACTAAATGCTGAAGAATTAACCATGCATTTGACCTCAGATGCACTATTAGAGAGGGTTCGGGTTCCTTACAATGCATCTGATCTCAGACACATTATTAGAGAGGATTAGGGCTCCTTAGAATTTCACAATATAATTAGAGGGTTCCTACAACCAAAAAAATGGTTAAAAAACGCTTCCATAGAGACGCGATAGTTTCGGGCAAAAAGTGAAGCCCTATCAGTGTAACATTGCTGACTGCAAAACAAGATATAGACCCGCAGGGCACAAGTAAGGAGTAATACACCGAACTTGGCCTGGGATCAGAGGCCTGGGATGCAGGGGTTGTCAGGTCCGGTTCCGAGGTCGAGGCAGGTGGCAGGCAAAGGGTAGTCAGGTCCGTTTCCGAGGTTGAGGCAGGCGGCAGGTAAAGAGTAGTCAGGTCCCATTCCGAAGTTGAAGCAGGCGGCAGGCAAGGGTTAGTGAGGTTCAGTTCCAAGGTAAGACAGGCAGCAGGCAAAACAAAGGCAAGGCAGAGCTCAGAAGGGACAATGTAACAAGAACTTTGCATGAGCAAAGTCCAAGGCCAACTGTCTACTATTTAAAGGCCAGAGAAAGGCTACTTTTGCCAGGAAACAAGATATCCGTGTTAGCTTCGGACAAGATGACATCACTTCCTGTCAGCAGTAATCCAGGATGTTTCACACAGATCCCTTATAATCAGACTCTTGATAATGGCCTAAATTTTTACCCAACATTATTACTGATGTTATGTCTTTTGATTAAGCTCAGGACTTGTTAGTCCTTCTGTTGTTTCAACAGATATTTTTGCATAAATTATGTGTGGTCCTTTTTATTCATATGGCTGCATTGACTCCTGTATTTTTAACCTAATTTAGTAAGCCTCCATGTGTTTTGAGCAGATATTAATGGATCACATAAAAGGGCCATACGGTTCCTTATGACTCATCACCACTTCGTAAATATGGAATATAATATTTAAGCTAATGTTTTGCTTTCATTGTGGTTCGTCCTTGCTTCTCTGTAAACAGAGTTATGCTTCCATCTCGTGGATCCTGAGGCAAGATTCCAAAAATAATTGAAATATCAAAAGTAATTTGTAGTTTAAACAACACAAAAACGAGTGATTACTTTATCCAACATGGGATCCAAGCTTGAATTACACTAAGAAAATGATCTAGAATGGTGCTGATTATAGCAAAAGGGAGCACACACTTCTCCTTCCCTCATGTTTCCTGTGGTGATTCACAATATAAAGTAACTGAGTTTTTTTTTCTTCCAGGGATGCAAGAGTTGGGTAAAGCTTTTAGAATTCTCTATCAAACGCCAAGAGAAAATGCTGCACTCTAAAAGGTTATTTTTTTTTAAATGCTCTGTTGAGGATCTTAACCTTGTAGTGAATGAGAAGCTGATTGCTGGAAAGATGTCTTGCACTAGTACCTGCTCTCACATTATTTATAATTTGTGTTCAGACAGGAACATCTCTCCTGTTTAAGTGCTATAAAGATTCCTTCCAGGAAATGCTTATGTGACGTTAAAAGAAATGCTTAACTTCCATTGTATTGCTCAGCTGGTGTATATGTTGTATACATGGAATTAATTTACTAGTCCTTTTTTTCTATCCTGCCAGAAAGTACATGTAATACAATCGAAGAGATAAATGTGGTCTCATGACAAGCGTGAGGTAAAATGAATTTAGCGGCCTGACAATGAAAAGATCATTTGTCATCACTGCTTGGAAAATGAGTTGAATCTGGTGATGTATTGCTAAGCTCCATTGACTGTTGACTCTCTTCGCTTTCCCCAGCACACTTCTCCTTCCAATGCTTCAGTGCCCTTTGAATAAAGCTTATTAGCAATATTAACCAGCTGACGCGTCCTAGTTAAATTCATGGGGGTTGGAGGCAGGGCATACATTTGTACGGACTAATTTGTCTAATGTTTAGTAACACAGGAAAAGTGTCTGTGTTTAGCATTAATGCAGCATCGATCATTGCCTAACTGCTTTGACACATGTAATGAGAATTTTCTCTGACATCCCGTGGTCTGCACAGACAGCTGGGGGAAGATTACTAAAATTGAATTTTTATTTTAATGCAACTCATTTTTTTAAACAACAAAATACATTAAACTTACTAAAAAAAAAAAAAAGTCAGCATGATAAACGGTATTTTACCAGAGGTGGTTGAATTGTCTCAAATGCATTATGATGACTGAATGGCTCTTTGTTTTAATGGATCTTTTCTTTTCATTCCATGATGTAATGCTGCGTTTCCACTGATACGTGGGATTTTATTTTTATTTTTGGTAATGAGTTTGCTTTTACAAAATAGTTCAAGCTTTTTAAGAAGGCCTTTATCTGTAAATTTATATTTGCTGTTATTTTACTTTAAATACAGTATACTGAGCATATTCCTCAACTAAAGAAATCTTTGTAAATCCTGATTTGGCTTTCTATGTGCAGCAAAACAAACAAACAAAATAATACTAAGGATTGTGCGCAACAGAAAACACCACAAATAGGGTTTGTTGTAATAAAGTGACACCTACTTTATAATTAAACAGAGCAGCTTTAACCAAAAGCAAATCTAGGCAGTGAGAGAGTACACATTTATAAAAGTGTACTGGTTTACAGTTTCGAGTGTTCAGACTGAAAATATAGTCATCTGCTTTTCAGTTAGGCCTTTGTCCCTTTACTTTACTCTGAAGGAATTGGTAATCTGTGTAGCTAAAACATTGTCTCCTACTATGGGAGAGAGCAAAAGCCGTCAGGATAGAATGATAATTCTTCCTCCTCAATAAACGGGGTCACAACTACAATTATATGCACTTCTTACTAGTACATCCTCTAGCTGAAATGCAAATTCAGTTTCATTCTTGTCTTAGCTTATTGTTGAAAAATTAGCAATTTCACAAAATCTTTGCTATTCATTTTTTTTAAATAAAAATCTTGCAATGTTTGTTCAAATGTAGTAAAAATGGCAAAATTAAAAAAAAAGGTAAATATACTACTGTAGCGTTGTGTGATCCTGCAAATTTTTTATGGTAAACTCTGATGTTTCTCGCGGTAAAGTTCACTAAAAATGCCTTTGTGTTTGCAACCATTTGCAAATAGTTCGCATATCTCCATTGAAATGTGATGAACACCCGGTTCTTCTAGCAGTAAAAGGTTAACGTTCCTCTGAATTATTATACTTTGTTAGTTTGCAGCAGGTCTGCTTTGAGTACCAGCCCTGACATGCTTGAAAGCATGTAAGCAAAATCAAAAACCTGAGTTACTAGGCAACAAAACAGAGATACACACTGTACAGGTCAGTGGTGTTGCTATAGCCCGGGAAAAGCCCGGGGGCCAGCGCTGTTGGGGGGCCTGCTCTCCCTCCCACCTGTCGGCGGCACATTGCGGGGCCTGAGATGCTGGAAAGAAGCAGAGACAGAAATCCGTTCCTCTGTAGGTGGACGGGGCCTGGGTCAGGGGCGGGGCCCTGAGATGCAGTAGGAAGGACAAAGAGGAAATTCTTTCCTCTGCAGAGCTTCCATAGGTGGGCGGGGCCTAGGTCAGGGGGTGGGGTCTCAAGTAGAGCAGCGTGGGGCTGGAGTTGCAGCCTGAGAGATAGGCTGGGAAAGGTGAGAGGGAGGGGAAGGGTTAAATCACAGGGGTAAAAACAGACATGAAAAGGAAAGGTTACAGGACGGAAGAGACACAAAGAGAAAATGAAGTACAAGAGAGAAATTCATAAGATGGGCCCCAGGGAATAGAAAGACGAGAGAGAGCAGAGAGAGAGAGCACAAGAGCAAGAGCAGAGAGAGAGAGAGAGCAAAGAAAAAGAGAGATCAAAGAAAGAGAGCGCAAAAGAGCGAAGAGAGAGAGAGCAAAGAGAGAGCAGAGAGAGAAAGAGAGAGCAAAGAGAGAGACATGAGGGGGCCCTGATTTTTTTTGCCCAGGAGCCCGCAAATGTCTAGCTACGCCATTGGTACAGGTACATATCTTTTTCATGTCAACCTCTACCATAAGCAGAGAGATAATACAGGCAGCATCCCAGCAATCCAGACTAGGGAATAGGTCAGTGGTCTCCAACCCTTTTCTAGTTAAGGAACCCTTAATAGCGCGTCTGAGATCAGATGCAGTGTAAGGAACCCTAACCCTCTCTAATAGCACGTCTGAGATCAGATTCATTATAAGGCTGCGACGTCGTGTCAAAACAAATGCATTGCCGCCGTCACGTGTGCTTATAGTAAGCACGATGCAACGGGTTGGTCGCGATCGCTGGAAGTCATCTAAATTTGATTTTTCCAGTGACTGTAGCCTGACGTCACCATCGCATCGCCGGCACTATAAGCGTAGCCTAAGGAACACCAACCCTCTCTAATAGAGCATCTGAGATCAGATGCAGTGTAAGGAACCCCAACCCTCTCTAATAGCGCATCTGAGATCAGATGCATTGTAAGGAACCCCAACCCTCTCTAATAGCGCATCTGAGATCAGATGCATTGTAAGGAACCCCAACCCTCTCTAATAGTGGGTCTGAGATCAGATGCATTGTAAGGGACACCAACCTTCTCTAATAGTGTGTCTGAGATCAGATGCATTGTACATTTTTCTGTATTTGGTACCATTTTCAAATGACTTGTAAATTCCAGGGAACCCTTTAGGGATGCCCATAGAACCTAACTGTTCCTAGGAAGCCTGATTGAAAAACACTGTATAGGAGTTACCAAGTCTTACATTTTACAACTAATTTTTGTACCTACCAATTACAACCATGCTATAGTCAAAGGTCTTCAAAAAATGTGATAAAGTGCAGGTTTATAATTACACATGACTGCAGAATGCATTTGTCACAATACTGGCTCAGTGTAGTGAAATCATTACGGGGGAAATCTCATCAACATTACAAATAATGCTTCTTTTAATCTAATTGATGCTCACAGTTCACATGCGTTGCAAGAAACAATTCATAATCTTCTTTCTATTTTTGCATAAGTCTAGTCTATCATTTCACCGGACCAAATACATAAATGAAATAAAGCTACTGTTGTGCATGACCTTTCAGTACAATGTATATCTTCATATACAGTAGGAAAATAAAATAATAACCCATTTTGCAACGAACTAAATACTAAATACTAGAGTGCCTAGACTATTTAATGCACATGATGAAAAACTGTAATAAAGGCTAATACAGTTAATCAGATATTATCACTAGAATAACAGATATACAGTATTCTACTTTATAGTTGTCATTTTGCTATGTTAAGGCATTAGAGTACAATATCTATAGTTTATTCTAAAGTAAAAAGAGAAAGTGATTTTATACAAGGTTAAACTGTCTGGGTAGTTCTTTGTGTTTACCTTAACCCCTTTTATGATGTGTCTAGTTTTTAGGGCCTAGGGCCTAGGGCATTTAGCAGATGACCCATGGAGTCTGGTGGATTTTGGGCCATTTGGATATTGCCGATAACTGCAACCTATGACCTTAACCACCAATGCCTAATCCTAACCTTAACCACTAAACCATAACCCATAATTCCAACCTTTACCTCTAACCCTTAAACCCATAATCCAAACCTTAATACCTATGCTCTAAAAACTCTAACCTCTAAAAAGCCTAAACCCTGTGCTGAAATATCTATGAATATTTGTCCCATTCCTCAGTTTTGATGCCAGCCCTCAAAGTGTACATATTAGGCAGATTCAAGATGAACTGCATGGTAGAGGCTCTTATCTCCGCTCCACCCCAGTAATGTGTGCATTAGTACTCGGTCCAAGGATCCCTTGGGCATGTTAGAAAGGGGGTCATTTGAGTGCCACTAATGTGTGATCATTCTTAAACATACAAAACAGTGCAAGTCATTTTGAGCCATATTTACTAAGCAGATATCTGTTAAAAGACACTATCTGGCGTTGAGACACCTTGCAGCCCATTCAAGTCAAGTATGGTATCAGTCTTCTGTGCCAAAATGTTTTATGGCAGAAGACTGCTTAGTAGATACAGTATGGTACAGTATGCAATCCTTTGTTTTTGTTTTTTTAAAGGTGCAGTATTCCCAAAAAGTGTTTAAGGATGACAAAGGACAGAAGCAATCTTAAAAGTTTGCAATTCTAGTTCACTCTAGGAAGCGTACAGCAAGCTTTACATTTGCCAACACGCTTCCTTCAAATTACTGGTGTAATATTATTATTAACAATGTATAATAAGACATTAATTTTTAAATTGCAACAGTATGTTGCTTCATCCTTATGCCCTGCTAATTTATGTCAGGAACTTGTGCTGGGCCATAAGACTCACCTTGGGCTCCCACTGTGAAAAAAATCAATTTGAGCTATAGTGTAGAGATTCTTTTATCATTTGTATTTATTCCTTATTAAATCAACATGTTGAGATAAATACATCATATTGCAGACAGCTTTCTAATATCTACAGTAACTATACAGAAATAATTAGAATTAGAAACCTCAAATTATTTTTCAAAACAGATACGCACTGTCAACCCAGAAGAACACACAGCCTGCCTGGGAGTTATAAACCAGTGTGATTATGAACTGTCAAAAATTAAGATTTACATTCTCTCCAAGGGACCAACATTCTGTCTCACCACCAAACTAGAGCAAATCCAATTATAATCCGACCTAGAAGAATTCTTCCGAAGATTACGACTGAAAGAATATTTCCACAAAAAGAGAGTATCCCCAAAATGATGGAGTAGATAAACAAGACGAGGAACACCTACTGTATTTCACTCCACAAACAGGATGCAATGGCAAACTAGGGAGCTACATAGAGAGCTTCAGATTGCGAGTTTCCTCACTAGAATTTGCACAGCAGAAACATATCATGGACAATCTTTCCCCCTTGGAGAGATCTGCACTCAAGTAACTGTGAACCAACCACAACATTACCATCACACCGGCTGATAAAGAAGGTGCAGGGGTGGTTATGAATACAAATAAATACATAGAGGAAAGAACCACACAATTCACAAACAACATCTACTGCAAGAAACTGTCCCATTGTCCAACCCAGAAAGATAGAAATATACAAACGCAACTCAGGAATCTCATCAAAATCATTCCCTAATCCTCTGCAACCAGAATTGGAGCTACTAATACCTAACAACCCAGGAGTTAGTGTCTTCTACATGCTACCCAAAATCCACAAACCAGGAAACCGTGGCTGACCAATTATAACAGGTATAGATATACTCACTGAACAAATATCAGGCCTAGTAGAGAATATCTTAAGGCCACCAGTCACAAACACCAACAGCTTCATACAAGATACCCCAGATATTCTCAATAAACTTAACAACATCTAATAACTACCATCCAACACACTACTAGTTACCATGGATGTAGAATCCCAGTACAGTAACATCCCCCACAAGGATGGCACTGAGACATGCTAGCAATTCCTTACACCATCTCCCCTAGATAAGAAATACAGTACTGAAGTAATTACCAAACTGATAGAATACATCCTGATACGCAACTACTTCAGCTTCAACAAGGACATTTATTCATAACTAATGGGGACTGCAATAGGCACCAGGTTGGCACCACCATATGCCAATTTTTTTATGGCCAATCTTGAATAGAAATTCCTAACCACATGCCCCCACAAACCTTAAAAATATGACAGATACATTGATGATCTGTTTATAATATGTCCTTGAATTCATTCTACCTCGCTCAAAATAGATTATTCGGCAAACCTAGTGAACTTTCTTGATACGACAGTAACACGGAAGAATGGCAAACTGTGCACATCTGTATACAAGAAACTCACCGAAAGATGTAGTTACCTTCATAACGCCAGCTTCCATCCCACTCTTACAAAATGAGCCATCATACACAGAAAGGCTATAAGATATAACTGCATATGCTGTGACACTAAAGACAGAAAAAGATACCTCACTATCCTGACTGAATCATTCAGACAGAATGGATACAAGACTATTGCAACAACAATTACAATTGCACTTAAATCCCCATGAGGAACAACAAAAAGAACGATTCCTGCGCTACTACCAATTGGGCTAAAATAAAATAATAATCTTATGAAAAAATAGATTATTATTTTATTTTAGCCCAATTGGTAGGAGCGCAGGGATCGTTCTTTTTGCTTTCTATATGTAAGGCCTATCTTTTTACCAGCATCAAACTTTTATTGGGAGGAGCGCGGTATTATGTACAGTAAAACCCCATGAGAACACCTCCAATAAAAGAAGGAAAAATCAACAACACGCATACCACTAGTTAACACATACAACCCTGCCCTAGAGGGAATGCGAAAAATAATAAATCATCTGTAAGCCATGCTGACAGAGGAGGAAACATTAAAAGACATCTTCCTCAAGCCTCCCATCCTTGCATTCAAGCAACCGCCAAACCTCAGACAGAAGTTAGTCAATAGAAAACCATATCGAACTGAAGAACGCTGTTAATGGCACAAGACCATGCAACAAAACACACTGCGAGCTTTGCAAATACAGTATATATGTCAAGATCCCACTGCCAGTCACAAGCACACTCAATCTTAAAGGATCATACGGATGCACTCTTTTTCTGCTGTCACAGAGGATGTGTCACTGCTGATCTCCTCTACTCCCTCTACTACATGCCATCTTGACCTCATTCCCTCCCATCTCCTAAAACCTCTTGCTCCTACTATAATCCCTTTGCCTCTAAACTCCTTGAACGTCTTGTATTCTCTCGTTTGCTCCATTTTCTCAACACCTATTCTCTCCTAGACCTCTACAATCTGGCTTCCGCACTGCTCACTCGACTGAACCCTTCCACACTGCTGGTCTCGACAGCCCTCGCTAAAATAACTAATAACTTCCATTCTGCCAAAGACAGAGGTCAATACACTCTGCTCATATTACTTGACCTCTCTGCAGCATTTGGCACTGTGGACCACCCTCCTCTCCTTCACATTCTCCATACTCTTGGTATTCATAACAAAGCTCTATCCTGGATCTCCTCCTACCTCTCCCATTGTATTTCAGTGTCTCTTTTGCTAATACCTCCTCTATCGATCTCTTTGTGGGGGTACCCCAGGGCTCTGTCCTGGGACCTCTTCTCTTTTCTCTGTGTGACCCAATCACATCTCTTGGGTTTAAATATCACCTCTATGCTGATGACACACAAATTTACTTTTCAACCCCTGACCTTACACCTGCTGTACAGACCAAAGTTTCTGAAAGTGTCTCTGCGATATCATCCTGGATGGCCCTCCGCCGACTTAAACTTAACATGGCAAAAAGAGAACTCCTCATACTTCCTCCCAAACCTGGCCCTACTACCTCCTTCCACATTACTGTTGAAAGTAATATCATTCACCCAGTAGCCCAAGCACGCTGCCTAGGGGTCACACTCGACTCCTCTCTCACATTCTCCCCTCACATTCAAAACGTATCTGTTATTTCTATTATTTGTTATTTATATGATTGTCACATGTATTACTACTGTGAAGCGCTATGTACATTAATGGCGCTATATAAATAAAGACATACATACATACATACATACATCCAGGAAGGTGGTTACAATACTATCTAACATAGAGATGTAGCCGGCATTATTGTACCCACTGAAGCTCCAGCAGGTGCAATAATGCATTAGCTCCACCCCTTTTTTTGCACAAGGCTAACTCAGACACATTGGTGTCTGCTTCTGCTGGGGCATTGTGTGTGACCCGCTTCAACGCGACAGCGGGAGCTTTAAAGTATGCTACGTCTGTACCTCTCTACTGCAGCATACTGTGTAATGGCCATGTCAAAAGTCCATTAATTAGCAATGGCTGAAAGCTTTGCATGTTACATTACATAATCAGATTTATCTTATCTTATTGGCTTGTATTCACATTAAAAATAAGAAACTGGAGTGGTGGCAAGAACCTCACTAACCTGTACATGGCTGGGCAAAAAAACATCTATTACAAAATGAATGTGCTATTGATTTGCTAAATATATTGATAAATTTAGAGCTATGCTGTGTTCAACTGTGATATCACTTATAATACGTCCGTAATAACATCTGCCAGAATTCTTTTTACACATGATGGTGTATTTTTTTGTTTTGTATTATTCAGTGCATATATATTTCAATAACAATTAATTGGAAAGCATATGTAGTTAAATCAATGCTTTATCTTACTTTGTATGGAATTAAATCACTCCCACTTTGGCTAGTTATCTATAGTATGCAATGCAGACACCATTATTTATGTATCAACATTGAATGACAGTATGAATGGCAGTTCTTGCCAGCTAAATACATGATAAGCACTAGGTTCTGAGAGAAGTTCCTGATCCGGCACTGTGTCCTTTGTTCTGTGATCAGTTCTGGCAGGGAGTCTGATTCTAAGATAAGAAGGTTATGTGGAGGTTTAACATAAAAATATCTCAGCGTGATGATCAGTTCTTCTGTATTACAATGACATCCATCAGGTTTTTTTTTTATTCTATCCAAACCATGGACCACTGTAACTTGCAAAAAGGGATTACATTTGGAGTTTGTCTTTTTTTATACAAACATGATTCTCATTAGTTCTGCAATGTTATAATCAAACTATATGGCCACGGTTTAAGAACACAGAAAAAAAAATGATCAGGGGAAAACAAGTATGCCAGTAATGAAGACTCTTGCACTGCACATTTGCCCAGCAATGAATTAAGTATAGCTTACTTTAAATATGCCAATTAGCAACAAATTCCAGCACAAGAAAACAATGGGCTTAATGTAGCAAACTGAATATATGGCAGTAAATTGACGCAAGAAAATCTCAACTTATATTGCTCTTTGTGGCGCCTACATACTGTACTAACATTTATTTACCTCAATGTGCAGCTGAAACATATCAAATGTTTCTTAGACAAATATATTGGCGCTAAGTTATGGAATACGCATGACACAGGTATGAAACTGTACGCCAAAAAATAAATAGTTAAACCAGCGTAAAAATCGTCAGCCAAATTGTACCTGATGTAAATCCTTCGAGGTTTGTTTTGTATTGTTAGCGCAGAATAAGACGTGCTTTAAGTTGCTATGTACCGGTATCAACAAAAATATGTTTTTACGCAGCACAGATGTTTCGTTATATACATTAGCAAAATGTATTATACGTTAGCAAAAATTATTCTTACAGTGTGGCTGTTATAAAACATATGTCCAATGCAGGATGCATACTTTATCCTACACATACCTCACGTAAAAAATGAAGAGACACATACAACTGAAGTATGATGGCAAGGCCACAGCTTTAACTTTATTAATCACACTATTATTTAAAACATCCAATACCTACTATCGCCTCCCAGCCAGAAGGTAAATAAATATAAAACATTCTTAAACAAGCTCAGCCTCCCAGCCTAGAGCATCAACTTATTTAACAATCTTAATTAATTCAAACAAACATACCGCCACCATGAGAACATTTGAGGAATCAAATCGGACTCAATCCCCCCTCAGAATAAGGCCCTTTCAACACCTCCTTGCAAACACACATTAACGATATCAAGCCCGATATCAGGTACTGTAGATGCATTAAATCTGGTCTATAAAGAACACTAACACCATTCTCCAGATCGACACGTATGATTGAATAGCTATTACTTGCTTTACAAAACAGCGAGACCGCCATATTCAATTTTCTCCATGCATCGTTACAATTGTTTTAAACCCTTATTAATTATCCATTTAAAACGAGGAATCACCTCGGACCATATTATTACTGTGTCAGGGAAAATTAACAACTTTAGTTAGGTCTGTGTTAACAGAATGAATTAACTCCAGTCTGCATCTCACTTAAGTCATTGCCGCCTGCATGAATAATTATTGCATTCAGCAATACATTAAACAAAATTTTAACTACCAAACACTGTTAAACTTCAACGCATTTTAAACCCTGATAACCAAACCATTTTATTGACACCCCGTTTTCTTGCAAACCCAAATTTGAGTGATACAACCTAAACACTGCTCTCTTACCAGCCCAATACATATAAGAGTGTCCCACAACCCACATTGTATTCTTAACATCTTAAAAAGAATATAAAATATTGAATTAACACAATTCTGGTCTGATATAACTTTTGTAGCATTACGAATCCCATCTACCAATCCTTCCTACAAACCAAGCTTGGCTGCTTCTGTAGCAGCTCTGATTCTAAATGCACAAGACCCAAATTCACTAATGTTCAAAACCGGCCTTTTTAAGCATTGCTGAAAAACTTTCATAAACTAGAATTGTGACAGTGGGACACCATCTACCTTAAATCTAAAAAAAAAAATTGAATTGCCCTTACTGAGCAATTCGGGTTATCTTTTAACTTCAATAAAGATAAATACACACCCTTTACAATTTAATCTGTTTTTGACCTAATAATAACTACTATGACCTCCTTAACCCAAGCATCCCTGTATTTTAAATCTCCTTCACCTTTTTTTATTGGCTAATACCAATTTGGTGATACGTAAAGCTGCAAAAAATGCTAATATAAAAACTACTTTAAATAATGCTGTTTCGTAATTAGAAAAACAAATTACAACTATTCCCGTTAGCAGGTCAGGCAATGTTTAAGGAGTAATGGGTCTCCTAGCATCCTTAGCAATATTGTTCTTTTATGTCCTTTTAATACAACAACAATTCCAAAGTGCAAAATCCTCAGGGTATATTTGAAAATAAAAAAATAAATATACATAGTGCCACAGTGTCAAAAATTGGAAAAACCCAGTGTAAAAGTGAAAGGTATCACACGCACGTGTTGTAACTGGTCTAGTTCCTTTCATCATAATGGACAATTTCAATTTACAATGTTGTTCCCTCTACGATACAGATTGTGAGGTGAACAATAGATATATATTGTAACATCAAGAAAACAGTGGATACAATTAGTCCCATAACATACTTAGAAAAAGAGAGTCACAATTATACAATATAAATCTAATTCCCATTCATATTTCCCCACTCCCATAGGAAGCACCACAAGAAAGATACTATCGAGTTGTGGTTCTCCCTGAAAGCTGCCTAAGGCCTTGTTTATAGTGGCGGTGACAGAACGTGCAGCACAAACAACTAGCCTCTTCTCATAGAGGCCGCCCATAGAGTGCGCAACCGTACGAGCAAAGAAGCGTGATTCTCTGCAAGACAAATAATTTTGTCTTTGCCGCGCGAAGGCCTGGTCACGTGGGCAGTTCAGTCAATGGTGAAATGCTCATGTGACATCACGGCCACGCCTCCGACTCACCTTGTCGCCGTGTGGAACTATAATCACGGCCTAAGTCTTTTGCTTTCATTGTTATCACTTGAGGACTCTTTCTCCTTTTATTAATATGTTATGGGACTAATTGTATTCACTGTTTTCTTGGTGTTATATATTTATTGTTAACGTCATACTTGGTCACTAGATATTTTAGGATATTCTTAAAATATGTTGTCACATTATTTAGACACTTTAATTAATTTATTTCTCTACATCCACACAACCATATATTGGCGCCACTTTTTTTTGTTTATATACTGTATATATCTATATATTTCCTTTTATCTATACATATGTAACACTGATCCCCCACCCTCTTGAAGATTCTACCATTACATTGTGTGTAGTGCTGACTACCTGTTGGCTCATGGGATGCCGAGTGGTCAGCCGGTGGTATTGGGGATGTCTGGACAGGCTTCTGGGGTACATTACTGGTCTTTATCTCTTCTGGTACAGCGCATCCATTTGCTGCAGGCTCCAGATGTATAAAGGCATTCTCCTACAGAAGAACTACTCCACTCCCCTCCAGACAGATTGCCTACTAACTGGAACTGTTTTATTCCTTCTGCATACACAGTAATATAACTGGTCTCTGTTTCCACAGTCAAACAGGCTTCAAACTTCTGGATGGTCCCTGGACCTCCACTCCAGGCCAAGGGCACCTGAGGCAGCCCATTTTGAAGAGTACTGTGCGCGCTGTCCCTCTAAAGTTCTCCCTTGATTTTCTGGTCTTTCCTGCTGCTCCTAATCTCCCGTGATCAGCGGGAGTCACATACTCAGTCACATAAAACACAAAAATGGGAGTGCATGGAAAGAGACAAAAGACCGAAATTAATACACAAAATATTTATATGTTAAAATAAAAAACATATGGCACTAAATATAGATTTGGATCACATAGATCTAAATGCCCGTGACACCCACAGAGGGTTGGGCTCTGCTAAACAGAACCCTGCGATAAGAAAGTCCTTAGTATGTTCACAAGGAAAGAGTCCAAAGCTAGATGGTAAATAGCACACAGACCTTGAACTCAAAAAAGCTCCTGTCGGCGTCCTCGTGGTGTCTCTGGACTGCAGCCCAGAAGTCCATTGTCACGGACGTCGCGTCACTGCGTATGACGTCACCTACGCGTTTCGTGTCAAATTACACATCTTCAGGGGGTAAGTCATGTGATCCCCTGGTATTACTTAAATACACAAAGGTTAGTAAGTAAATACCTAACTAGAGAATACCTCAGCCAATAGGGATCAACAAACTAGAAAAAGTGTGTGCTGCGCTATTCGTGAAAAGTAAACTAATTAGTACACTAAAAAACACTTAAACTTAAATATTATAGCATGTTCATGTGGCTGCTAATCAGTGAATCTGACCACCCCGCTCAGATGTGAATAGTATAAAAAAGATACTGTGCGGCGCCTGGTGTAAATAATAATGTGCTTGCAACATTTTTGCAAGTGTTGCTATTGCTACCAATACAGAAACGTCATTAAATACTCTTAAAATCTTAAACAATGTGTCTAATTAATACAACTGTGAACAATATCCTTTTAAATGTTTAATTACTCCTTTGTTGATGATGGGATCAGGGTTGAACTCGGCATATGAAAAGAAAAAACATACCAAACATAGGACCTCCTGCAGTAAAGCCCGATAGAAAAAATCACCACGATTTTTAATTTGCCATTTTTGACAACATTGCTATCACTGTATGCAGAAAGCCCCAAATAACAGTGATTGCAACACTTGCAAACATGGCGTGTAGCTGGAGATGAGATCGGCCCTCTAAAAAGGGCTCACCTCGCGAGTTGATTCTGTTGCAGAGAGAGAGAGCCGCCTCTCTCTGCGCAAATCCCGTCCAAAATAATTTTTTACATTTAAATGTTATTAATAGTGTAGATGAGCAGGGGGTCTCCGAACAGAACCGTGTTGTTTTCAGGCCCAGAGCTCCCCTGCTTCCTGAGATACAGGCACCGTTATGGGGTGCCGGTATCTCCTATGCATGGAAATGTCCCAGTCACGTGACGCAGGACATTTACATACATAGGAGATACCGGAACCCCATAATGGGACCTGTATCTCGTGAAGCAGGGGAGCCCTGGACATGACAACAACGCGGTTCTGCTCCGGGGACCTCTTACTCATCTACACTATTAATAAAATTTAAATTAAAATATGTAGTAAACACCAATACACAATCCACCCCGTGTCCCCACATAAAACCATTATTTATTTATTTGAACACATGATTGATAACATAGGCCGTCGGGGGCCCTTGGGTGGTCCCTACTGGCCTGCGGTACCATTCGTGTTGGGTGCAGGCGGACAGCAGTGGAGCTGTCCTGGACTTTTTCTATATGTGAGTGTATATTAGCTCTGATTTTGCCAATAAATGTGTATATGTTGACCTGAAATATTCTCCATTTATCCTCCTGAATGTTGGGGGAGCCATGAGGAAGTGTGGTTTTACCAGTGGGACAGCACAGTCCATGGGGAGACCCTGAAGTATCACAGTGCATCTGAACAGAGGACTTCTCTTCACAGAACCTCCTCACAGAACTTTCTATTTGCCTGCACTTACACATGGCCATGTAAGTAGTTCCTTTAGTTTATTGTATTATTCCTTCCTTGCACTCAGATAGGTCTTTAGTGGCCTTAGTGTTGCATTTATATGATTCTCATTTAGATTGTGATTCATTAGATTGTAGCTGCTGATTTGTCCTTTTTGCTCCCCCATTCTCTGTCTTTTGTCACAGATTAATACATTAGCAGTCAATGGGCAATGAAAAACATAACAACAAAAAAATGCAATCAAAAAACCTGTAAAAATAAAAGTACATACATTCAATATTTATCTTACCTTTAGAAGCGTTGGCCCTCCGAATCCTATGGAATCAGCAAGCTCTCGTACCGTGATGTCATGAAACCCAATCCAACGCCATCCACCATGAAGATCCAGAACAGGTAACCAAATTCTTCAATCTTTAATCATCTCTCATCTTCTTCTTTCTTCATCTGTGATTATTTCTTTATTTACTTTATCTTCTGCCTTTATCTTCTGCCTTCATCTGTTAATCCAATAGCCCCAAGTTAAATCCACGATGTTGACCCGTCGGCTTCTTCAGCTCAAATGAAACATCATTGCCTTAAATATGGGCTGTGACGCCACATTTAGGCAGCAAATGGTTCACACGCCATCTGATTTGCTGTGAAAACCATGTGCCCTTTTTTTTTTAATGTGACGTCATGTAAAGGGACTGAAGTCGGCCAATTAGAATGGCTGTGCTTCATTTCCCTTTAACATGACGTCACAAAATCCAACATGGCTGCCGTCACATGGTCTACTACAACCCATCAGATTGGGGATATTGTTCTCACAATCTGATTTTCTGAAGTACCATGTGACGACAGCCATTTTGGATTTTGTGACGTCATAGGGAAATGAAGCCCCTCAGGACTCCAGAGGTGCCCACGAGGAAGCGAGTCAGCTACTCCCTACAAAGATTACTATTCAATGCGCAAGACCTACATATCTCCTGTAAGTAGAATTCTAATTTTTGCTGGCATAAGGAGTGGACTTCATCGCAATGTTCTACATGTGATTGTTTTTAATTTTTATTAAATGCACCTTTTTCTTCTCACTTTCTTGAGTATTTCCTACCTCTGAGGAATTCACCATTCTCAAACCAATATTTTATTATTGACCTTAACATACAAAATCACACTATGTTTTGTATGTTTTTTCTTTTCATATGCCGAGTTCAACCTTGATCCCATCATCAGCAATGGAGTAATTAAACATTCAAAAGGATATTGTTCACGGTTTTATTAATTAGACACATTGTTTAAGATTTTTAGTATTAAGTATTTAATTATGTTTCTGTATTGGTAGAAATAGCAACACTTGCAAAAATTTTGCAAGCACTTTATTATTTAGAAAGGGGGAAAATACGGGCGCTCCCTCAAAAATATATATTTGACGGGGGAAATGAAACAAGATGTTTACAACCTTAAAGAAATATATAAGGATCCCCTTAGTTTAGGATTACAGGAGCGCAGCACTACACCCGGACACGGATTAAGCTAGCTGCGCACCACACATCCTACGAACATTGTCCTAAAGACTGGCTGTACTTTTCATGTTTTTTGATTTAGTGTTTTTAAGTTTTTTATTGTTCTATTTTTAATAAAGTAATTGGCTGCCTACTCCACTTGAGATTATATCCTGTTTACACTACTACATGGGAAGGGCTTCTTGCTAACTTTCATGCATCTGGGAGTTAGCACTGAAGTCCCAAGAGGAATTTAAAGATACCTTTAACTGTGTCTGCTCACACGAGGCCGTGTGAGTATTACCTTGTACTCCATATATATTTGATATTTATCCTTACCATTTTTTCTCAGCGCATAAAGGACCCAGAGCACTGAGATTCTGTTTGTAAGGGAAAAGGAAAAGATACATTCCCTCAAGATTACACTCACACTTGCCCGTGTGAGTGACTGCAGGTTTCCTGCTTTTATGTACCATCTAAGGGCTCATGCAGTAAGCGGCGGAAAGGCACTTCTCACCACTTTCCCGCCTAAAAAGCCTATCCGTATTCAGAAAGGGGCCAGAAAGTGGTGAGATTCAAAAAAAACGCCAGTTTGGCTGGCGGTTTTTTTTTTTCCGCCGCCCTACTCTGATTGGTTCAAGTACCATGTGACAGGCTTTCAATTACGTCATATCCGTTCTTCCCCAAGCCTCTGTCACATGGTACTTGAACCAATCAGAGTAGGGATGGAGTTCCCATGCTCTGATTGGCTACCGTACCATGTGAGTCCGGCCATGTGTCTTTTCATGACGTCATCTTAAAGGCAATTGAAGCAAAGCCATTCTGATTGGCTGTGCTTTCTTTGCCGTTAAGTGACGTCATCATTTTTTTTTACATCGGCCAAAACACATGGTTTTCACGGCCCAATCAGGGCCGTGGGAACCATATGACGAAAATGTGACGTCATAGGCCTTTAAAAGCCTATGTCGTCTAATTTTGAAGCCAGACGCCGAGGAGGAAGGACCTCCTATGAAGAAAGAATACCAGGGCGTGGCACCAGACAGCAAGAAGACCCCGGAAGAAGGTATAAGAATACAGATGAAGATGGATTACAACTAGAAGACCCCTGGATTGTCGAGTTTCATTATTTTAATGTTTATTATTTTATGGTTTTTTATTTTATGGGTTCCTGTTCGTGGATTGGTTCGTGAGTAAGCTGAGCAACGGGAGTCGGTGGGGGCAAGTAATGGTAAGTTAAATAAAGAAATGTATTTAATGTAACTGTGTTTTTTTTTGCTTTTTCATGTGTTCATTTTTTTTATGCATATCATTTCTTGCCACTGTATGTATGTATGTATAGAGAGATATATACATACAGGGTAAGAAATGATAGTGTTGTTTAAGCTTGATTTTCTGTATTGTAAATGATTGTGGCTATGCTGCTATGCATAGATGTGTGTTAAATGTATTTTATTAGAGAGATGTAAGTTTTGGGCTTCTATGCTGTACTGTAGGTTATGGAGAGGCTTGCTTTAGTATATTGTAATTGTTGGTGTCCTTTTTTGTATGTTTTGAACTTGTTCTCTGTTACGATAGCTATAGTTAATTGTGTAATTGGTATGGATGGTATTTTAATTGTTTAGGGATGTAATTCATGTGTGTTAATTCATTGATGGTGACTTTATTTGCTTACATAATATACTTCTTGTGATGTCATGCTATTTGAGTTGGATTACTGTATTGTTAACATTGATTTGCAGCGTGTACATGTAGTTTACATGTTATGCTACATGTATACACTGTAAATGCAATGTTTTAAATGGCATTTGAGGCTTCAGATTGAATGATTAAATGAGATTTGTTTAGGAAATTGCTTTTTAATTCATTGAGGATGTTATGCATAAGTGGTGTTGCCATTGCAGGATGGCTTCACCCCTTAATTACCTTTGAGGTTAGTACCCGATAAGGTGATTAAGGGGTTCATTGGTATGTTAATGTAATTGAGATGTATTGGCTATTTATTATTTTGGCAACGGACCCCAAGGATGATGCTGGCGACGGAGCCTTCTTATTGATGAGGTTAGTAGAATTGTCTTTATTTTATTACGGTATTTAATGTGTTTAATAATGGCCAAATAATGTATTATCCCTATGTGGATAATAGTTATTTGGCACATTATTGTAATGTATGTGTTGGGGGGACGGGGGTATTGGCCCCAAGGGTACGTGGTAGGCCTCCCTTGTGGGTGAGGGTGGTTAGGCCTCAGGGGTGGGGGGGTTAGTGGGGGAGGGTATGTGGGTGAGGGTGGGTTAACCCCTTAATGACTGTAGCGGTTAATAACCGCTATGGTGATTAAGGGGTTAGGGGACATTACATTGGATGTTTTAATTCTTGTGTCTGTTTAAGCGGATGGGGCATGGGCAGGATGAAGATGAGGATGGCCTTCATCGTGGCAGCCGCACATGGGTGAGTGCTATATGTATTTAATGTCTTTATTGTTCAGTAAGTATTTTAAATGGACAACTGCACTATTATCCATTTGTGGATAATAGTAATGTTGCCCATTACTGTATTGTATGTTGTGTATTGCTGCTATGTTTATTGGGGGCATTTGTCCCCAATAAACATGCTATTATGCGTTAACCCCTTCATTGCCTTAGCGGCTATCTGCTATGGTAATGAAGCAGCATTAATGTATTTTAATAATATTGTGTGGGAGCAGGGGGCCCCCTGAGCTGAACCGCATTTATTTGTGGCTCAGAGACCCCCTGCTTCCTGAGTTACAGGCCCCGGTTCGGGGCATCGGTTACAGTGTGGACGCCATGTTTGTTGCGGGCACGTAGCGTATGGGACGCTATAAACATGGCGGCCACACTGCCCATCCGATCACACATACCGGGGCCTGTAACTCGGGAAGCAGGGGGTTCCTGGTCCACAAAGTGATGCGGTTCAGCTCGGGGGACCCCCAGCTCACTGTACAGTATTATTAAATAAATATTAATGCTGCTTCACTCCATAGCAGATACCCTGTAAGGTAAGGAACGAGTGTTTATTGATATGTGTGTTTTACTCATACTGTAGATGTGCAGAGGGTCTCCGGAGCTGAAGCGCTTTTGTTTTAGGTCCGGGGACCCCCTGCTTCCTGAGATACAGGCCCCTTTATGGGGTGCCGGTATCCCTCTGCTTTGTTTACATTCCGCGGTCACGTGATCGGGATCTTTAAATGCAGAGGGATACCGGCACCTCATAAAGGGGTCTGTATCTCGGGAAGCAGGGGGTCCCCCGACCTGAAACCAATGTGGTTCAGCTCCGGAGACCCCCTGCACATGTACACTATGAATAAAAGTTGTTTAAAAAATAATTTTTATTGTGCTGATGTTTGCGCCGAGAGAGCAGCGGATCTCTCTCTGCTGCAAACACAACTCGGCAGGGGACGGCTTCTCGGCAGTTTCTCGCCAGGCAGCCGTCCCGCCACCGGTTACACGCCATTTCATCAAATGGTGGTGGCGCATTCATTCCCCAGGGATCCGCCCCTTACAGCATACAGACAGTTTAACACGCCAAAAACATGGCTAATTGCTAAACTGGCTAATGCATTTTTTCGCTGCTTACTGCATGAGGCCCTAAGTTTGATACTTACCATCATTATATATATTTTCCCAAAAACACCTGTTCATCTATTTGTTTGTCCTGAGGGGGACATCCCAATTGTGAGTTGCTGGTGAATTAAAGAAGTGATCCGGACCAGATGAGAAGAAACGCCACTCCAGCAGAACAGAGAAGTGAAAACCACAAAGATACCTTGATGTGACAGCATTTACACAAGGCCGTGTAAGTGTGTTTTTATTTATTACCCTCACCACCATTAGTTCGAGGTTATATATACCGTAACAAAATCCCTCAACCTGTGCTCCCCTTTTCTTTCTGTATCACTTTTTTATTTACACTAAGCACTGCACAGTATCTTTTTTTATTTTCTCCCACATTGTCACTCTCTTGTTCTTTCTCTATCAATTTCTTTCTTATTCCATTTCTCAGTTACCCTATCTCCCTTCTTATTCCATTTTTTCTTTGTGCTCTATCAGTGGTGTCCTCTGTGTCAGGTCTTTTACAAGCCACCCTTCTTTCTTCTAACTGTGCACTTTGGCAAATAAAAATACAGTACTGCTTATGAGCACATTCCCATGTCTCAGACAGGTCCACCGGTCCTGCCTTTCCCCATAATCTCTCACCATACAAGGCTTCCACTGCAACCAGGGATTCTGGGTAAAGACATGCAAATGAGCACTCACAGTGTGTCACATTTGGCTTCTTATCCATTTAACATGGATTGGTATAAGCTTATACTGTACCTGCCATTTTACACAACTTTACAAACTCACCACAGTTTAAATTCTAGAGCGCAGCATGTACTCATTCACCTGCACTGGGGTTTGCTGGAGGCCGATTCGAACATTTGGTCCTGGCCATCCCGCCGAGACCAAGTCGCTGCCAGTGTTGGGCCACAGAGGGACCCTTTGCCACAGCCGCGGCTGTTTCCCCAATAAGATAGGCTAATTTAAGGGATAGGAATTTAGTGTAAGGTGTTTTCACATATTGGCTTAGGGTAAAGGGGTTTAGGATAAAGGGTTTGGGGCTCAGGGTAAGGTGTTTTAGGTTTTTAGGGTAGGGATTTAGCATAAGGGGTTTTAGGGTCAAGGGTTAAGGATTTTAGGCTTGGGGGTAACATTAGTATTTGGCTGTTTTAGAGTAAGGAGAAAGGTTACAGTAGGCACTTACCTTGGCAGCGAAACGGCCGGCAGTAAGATGTCCCTACGGCAAGGCGAGTGGTGACTAAACGCCGGCGGCAACTTGGTTGCGTCAAAACGGTCTTGACCAAATGTCCTAGACGTTCTGAAGGCGAGTGTATTGTAGGGCAGGTGCTGCCCATGTGGTCGGTGGCTCGCCTGGGGTGTCCCTTCCCCCACATGATGGCGCATCTACCTTAAACTGCGTGACTGTGCACAGCAGTACCAGCGCGCTTTCCCTGCCATGCGCAGCTCAATGTGATCCCAGGAGTTCTCTCGATCTACAGGCACAACCAGCAGCATATTTGGTGTATTACACATACAGTACAACAAAGATTATTCAAAATGCAAAACAATCAACTGGAAAGGCTTGTGTGTTCAAAGTAGAATTTAAATTTACACAAGTTATTTGGGTAGGAACAGTACGGATATCTTATGGCTCAAAGAAAGAGCAAACAAAAACATACAGTAGCAGCTAGAACTATCAGATATAGCAAGTAAAAGTTATGTGGAAGTGCTATATGCCTGACAAAGTACAAAGTAAAAAGTACACACACATTTAGGTTACAGACTCTTAATTTTATTCAACATGCTTCATAAAACCAGCAAAAATAATTAACTCTGTTGTGCTGCTTAGTTTATAAGAGGGGTCTTTAATTAGATATTTTTGGACAACATGTGGCAGGCCTGCCGTTCTCACCAAGGCAATCACAAAATGCAGGTCCTACATTACTAAATATTTACCTGGGCTGAAGGAACGGCTCAGTGAGTAAAGACACAGACTGAATACACCAACACCAAGTTTGAAGCAGGGGGACCTGGTTCAAATCCCAGATGCCAACTCCTTGTGACCTTGGGCAAGTCACTTTATCTCAGTGTGCCTCAGGCACCAAAAACAGATTGTAAACTCTATGAGGAGTATGAGCAAGGGACTTGTGCCAGCAGAAACTGTATGTCCAGCTCTGCATACACTGTCAGCACTATATAAGTTGTGAGTTTGACTTCCACTGCCTTCACGTAATCTTTAAAAAATAAAAAAACGACTACAGAGTAACCAGAATAAAATGTATACCTTCTACAAAAACTTCATAGGATTTAAAAAAAAAAAAAAAAACTTATTATGAAATCATGTTATCCTTAAAGCTGCAGTTCAGTCTATATCCTGCATGTGTGTTTTTTTTAATAAATCAGTTCTGTAGTAAGAAAAAATACTTTTAGCATTTTCGGTTTTTAAAAAAACAACTTTGAAAGACCAATTTTCTTGTATTCTATTTTAACAAGCATTTGCTAAGGCACTGCCCCTTCATGGCCTGTCACAAACCCAGGCACACCCCTTTGTCAGCACTGCCCTCCCTCTCTCTAAACGTGCACTAGCATCTGGTCACATGATCTTCCTCATACAGTAGTACATTCAAGGAAGCTGGAGAAAAGGGATCAGCCATGCATAGCAGCTCGGATAGGCGATTTCAAACTTATTACAGTGTTTATTCCATTCATTGCACGTGTATATAATGTAAAATTGTAATAATTCCATTTATAGCAAACGTGTATATGTGAATATTATTTAGATGTATATGTATGTTACTGAAATGTGGAGTGAGTGTGTAGGTAAATACACACAATACACTTCCACTGCATATATATATATATATATATATATATATATATATATATATATATATATATATATATATATATATATATTATATATATATATTATATATATTATATATGTATGTATATGTGAAGTTATGTGAGTAAAAAAGTGACAAAAACCCTCCATAGCAAGGCAAATAGCAAATGGAAATATTACTGTATGCTCATTTGTATGTATATATATATTTATATACACACACACTTCAAATACGGATAGTGATTCACGTAAATGATATATATATTCACTTTCTGGGAGTATAAGAGTGACTGTCCTGTTGTTCCTTTTTTTGTATCCATCATTGAATGGTATGCACCCTCTCTTTACGTTTATTTTATACTAGCTGAGAGACCCGGCGTTGCCCGGGATGTAATGTTCCCGCTCCTCTCTCTCTCCTCACCCCTCCCCCTCTCTCTGTTTGTCCCCCATTCACATCAATCCAGTTCCCCCCCTCCCTCCTTTACAGCTTCATGCAGTGTGTGTGCGTCAGTCATTGTGTGTGCGTCAGTCAGTCAGTGTGTGTGCGCGCGCGTCAGTGAGTCTGACGCAGAAACACAAACACACACACAGACTGACTGACGCACACACACACACAGTCAGTGTGTGCGTGTGTGTGTGCCTCAGTCAGTCAGTGTGTGCGTGCGGCAGTCAGTCAGTCATTCAGTCAGTGTGTGGGTGTGGGGGTGTGCGCGCGCGCGCGTCAGTAAGTGTGTGTGTGTCAGTCAGTGTGTGTGTGTGTGTCAGTCAGTGTGTATCAGTCAGTGTGTGTGTGTCAGTGTGTGTGTGTGTCAGTGTGTGTGTGTGTGTGTGTGTGTGTGTGTGTGTCAGTGTCAGTGTGTGTGTGTGTCAGTGTATGTGTTTGTGTGTACCATTCATTGTGTGTGTGTG